>NC_056749.1:493926944-493979444 GCF_019279795.1 Protopterus annectens | reverse complement strand
AAATACATTAAGGTGATGAAAAATACATTTTCAATTTCCTAAGGTACTGCTTAAAATCCAAAATCACATTACTTAACGAGGGTCTAATTAGTTGGTATGAACGTAAAGCCTTTTGAAAGTACCTTTATTTCAGTAGATGTAAAATGTCTGTCACTCAAGTTAAAAATATGCCAAATTTCAACTAGCAACCTCTCAATTTCATCCGGTTCGTGCCTTGCTTTTCTCCTCCCTGGGTGATGAAAAATCTGAGCTAGGGGTCATGTCATCATTGTGGTCTTTGTTTGCAAACACTGAAGAATCGTCCTTGGTGGAAGGATCAACACACAAAGATGAAACTGTTGGTCAAGGCTTTTCCGCTGTAATAGCACCACTGTAACCAATACTGGAAGCATTACCGATGACATCAGCACCACTTGTTGAGAAAGAATCCAATTTGTCTAAACGATTCTTACCTTTTGGTACTTTGTCCAAACCTTTGACCATAACACATAGTGCAGTTGAATCAGACCCACCTTTAATAATAAAGGCTTGCAAACTGGAATAAGCTATCAGATCCCTATTTAGCTTATTCTTTTTCATATTCACAACTGCCACATGCTTTTTGACTTTGTTGAAAATGTTACACAAGTGCCTCACTAGTTCAAAAGAAGGATGTTGCTTTACTTGTAATTCAATGCAGCAAATATCTCTTAAAAGATTAATCTTGTCAGTATTTGACTGCATAAGTTATTTAATCACTTCCAACCCAGCACGAATGTAAATAGTATAAATGTCGATGTAGATAATCAGTATATGATATACAGTTGGGGTAAGTATATACTCTCAGACCCAACTGTACTATATTACATTACTAACAGCTGGCTAAATAAAAGTGGTCCAACTCCAGAGTTTTATACTTCAATGTCTTCCTTCCAAGTTGGAAAATTAAACTTCTACAGTCAGACATCCCAGGAACCGAAACAGAGGAAACAGTGCCTGCATTTAACTGGAAACCAGAAAAAGGATTTACGTAATTTCCTTTTAGTCATTAACATCTTAAAGAGCCATACAAGAAAATATTTCAAAAGCAGTGTATATGTTTCTTATAGCCCTAACATGCTCAGCAGTCCTAGAACTAAACTTCCTAGTGGTCTTTATGACATAAAAATTCTAACAGCCACAGCAAAAGGCCACAAACCAAACCCTCAGTCTTACAACTGTACCTACACCTTAGCCTCAAAAGTAAAACCAATATAATTAAAACAATACTGACTGCGAAAATAAACCTACAAAATTTGCAACAGTGACAGTGGAAAGGTGCCAAGTGGTCCCTTAACACATACACTGTTGAAGTCCTTCAAGTGTTCAAATAATGCTTTTAAATTACTTGTCCTTTTAAAAATGAAACTAAGTTCTGACCCAACAACCTGAGCAAGACCTCAATTACCTAAAACAACCCTCCAGTTACTTCTAATATAATTCGTAATCAATTCCCCCTCAGTACTCATTTGAATGGGAAAAGCCAACTTTTATTACCTTCACTACAATCCTTCGCCTTTGGTGTAAACCCAGCTGAAAGAATAGGTGGAAATCTAGTCTCTCTTTAAAGTGCAATTTCCTCAGACATTTTAAGTGACCCTCCTATAGGGTAACCCCTCTCACAAAACAAATCAATTAACAATTGAACACCTTGCAAAAATATAGTTGTGTCATTAATTATATGACTTAAGTAAACCACCTGTCCTCTAAAAATATTAGAAAAAAAAACAAAGATCTAAACAATGCGCTTGCCAGACTTAGCACCGTCTGTTCAAACTTTAGTAAGTTTTGTTTTTGTGTAGTTCAGATAGTTGATTTAAAGCCATTTACCAACCAGTTTAACAATTATTTAGAATTTTTAGAGTTAAAATGGCAAACATTTACTGCATGCTGATACAGCACCAGGGTTGAATGAAGCTATATCAGTGAAAAATCTATTAAAATATTTCAACTTGGTAAGTGATTTTGGTGTGTACATATACACACTGCGTCTGAAATAAATTTCTTATTATGGGTAAGATGTTACTGACTTGATTCTTATTAGGAATTTATTGGTTGCTGTACTTATGATGACACATTTTGTAAATGTATAAATTGCCAAAGTGTTTTAACGTTTTTATTCGGATAAAGTTCTTTAAGTAAATAGAGCTAACTCACTTAATATCTTGTGTCTATTTTATTTGGGTTTAGTGGTTTTGGCAGCCTTGGTTACTGGTTAAAGGTGAGTTGAATTTTTGAGTTTTAAGTTTTTGCTCTATAGGCTCTTTTTTTGATTTTTTTGTAGATAAAGTTTATTACCTTAAAGTTTTTCTATGAAATGACCATGCATTTCTTTGTTCGGGGAGACATGATTTGCTGAGTGATGTCTCCCACTTGTGTGATTTCTTTTAAATACACTACTTTATTCTGCCACAGACTGACATGTTTTATTCAACCTTAACAGCTGGTGCCGCGACTCAGATTTTTTCGAGCTGCCTCTAAAGAAAATCACTTCACTGGGCTCTCTGACAGTTTTCTGTCTAGTATGTTTTCTGTGGTCTCAATTCACAGCCACAAGTTTCTTATTGGAACTTTCAGTCTTGGCAGAGCTTCAGATTTCTACAGGTAAGTGTTGTTTTTGTATGCATGTGGGATGGCATGTGAGTGGGATATCTTTTATATCATTATAAGTGTTCTTTACAGAGTTTGGCACTCCTGTTAGATGTGTTTCAGAACTGTAACAAAGGCAGTTGTGCTTATTTAGATATATGGCATGACCTTACTAAAAATGATGGTAAATTGACTTTTCCACCTGCAGGAACTTTTGATAAAGATATTTTGTTAAATTTATAAAAAGACTTGCAGAAAAAGGTAATAAAGCCCCTGGTGGCGGCTGGTCAGCTTTTAATGCATGGTAGGTAGAATCTAAAGATACAGAAAAATACTAATGTGCATAGTTTAAAACATAATGCAGGCAAGTTCAAAACACAATTACAAGTGGCTAATAATACGATTAACTGTATTCAACATGCTGATCATCAGGGGCAGAGTGATTATGGGGGTTTATCCTCTTAAAGGACTTCAGAAATTACAGCTTAGCTGTGGTGAGTCGTCTGAAGACGACTGCCTGGTTTTGCCCTCTGCACCCACTCTTGCTCAACAGGATTCTGCTGTCTCTTCTTCCACCTCGGATATTTCTACTCTACCACCTTTTCAGGAGAGTCAACCTCCAGAGTTGTCTCCTTACTCTATCCAGCCTGAAGTTTCTTCTTCCATCTCAGACAGAACACTATCAAAGTCACTTGAGAAAGCAAAACGTTTACCAGCCTTCCACGGTGTGGTAAAAAGGGGTATTACTTCATCTTCCTAAATGGCACAAGTTACACTCATGTAACATAGTTAACTCAATTTCCTATAATTATAGATATGGACGGTTATTCTGACCCTGATAAATTTAATCAGGACAAAGATGACAAAGATGAGGATGAGGGTGATAATGTAACTACTCTGTCCAAATGCATCCCCTACGGCAAGTACCAAACTCAGCCCTTAGCAGGGATGAAGACACACCACCTACTATAAATGTGGTCTGCGGCTGATTTCCAGATTATTCTGGATTCTCTTCTCTCAACCCGAACTAATATGGTAAAACATGCCAGAATTTTAAAAGAACATGTTCAACTGCAAAATCCCACCTTAGAGGATCTTAGGGCAGTGTTCGAGACATCTACTTCCTCCTGAGTTAAACACATTTGGGAGCATGCAAATATATACCAGACCCTGCTCCCCAGCTTATGAATACAAATGCTTTTCAGGCAGCCAGGACTCGTATATTACAGGCTATTACTGCTGTATGACCACTGGTACCCAATTGGTCTCGGATAAAAGCAGTCACACAGAGAAAGGATGAATTTACTGAAGCTTATTTACAGCATATGACAGACTCTTCTGAAGCCTTTTCAGGCTATATTGGGCCCACTGAAGGGCCAGCAGTGTGGTCTCTTGGCTGCTATCATGGACAGCTTGTTACTGCCTATTCGAGATCAATTAAAAAAAGGTTTGCTTAAATTGGCCAAGTTTGGAGCTTCATGAACTTGTTAACCAAGTTCAGTACTTAGCAGATACCCTTGCCTGTGAGCAAGAGCAGTGACAGGAAAAGTTATTAAACATATGGCTTCAACAGTTTAATGCTATGACCAGAAGTAGATGGAAAAATAGAGGGGGACGAGGGAGACGTAATAAACCTAGATTTTTCCAAAATCAAGGACCATTTCTTCAGAGTTTTAACAATACCCAAAATTCCTGGGGGCAGGGACCCACCTCAAATTTGTGCTTTACCTGTGGACAAAATGGTCACTGGAGGGACAACTGTCCCTTCCTGCAACCAGTAGATGCGGTATCACAGTCTACTAATCCATTTGATAGCCAAATAGCTCGGAGAGGTCCGCAAAATGTCAGACAACAACCCCCTACATGGAGTACTCCATGCCAGCCACCAGTTTGGCAACAAGATAAATAGGACAGCCATGAAAAGGAATCGCAGCTATTTCCTTTAGTGCCTGTGCATAAGACAGGTCCATTTGTCAACATCAAAGTTCAAGATACCAACATCCCTTTTTTAAGGCACTGGAGCCACCAGGTCAATGCTAAACGCATTGGCTGCTAAGAATTTTCCTTTGGCCCACACTTTAGTGTGGGGAGCTTGGGTGTCAGGAGATCTGGTAAACTACCACGAGACAGTTTCAATCCCCATTCAGCTGCGACCACTGGCAGATCAACATGTCTTTTTTTTTTTTTTTGGTACCTCTGCACCCCTTAATCTTTCAGGTAGGGATCTTCTTTGTAAATTGCCGTGTACAATATTTTGCACACTGGATTGAATATATTTGAATGTTCCTAACCGGTCTCTGGTGATGCAGATGTGCAACGTTGCAGGTGTTCTGGATGAGGACATGATCTTTTCTCTCATTGAGACAGAATCTGTATAGTCATCAGAAGTTAAATTATTAAATGCAGTTCCCTCACAGTTATGGACAACTCATGAAAATGAGGAAGGCCTAATTAAGGATGCCACACCAGTACAGACTGCCTTAAAACCAAATGAACCTCTGCCCAAGGTGGCAGAGTATCCTCTTTCTGCAGAAGCAGAAGCAGGAATTGAACCAGTTATTTCATCATTGTTACAGCAAGACATTACTGTTCCTACTAGAAGCCCCTGTAATACAACCATTTTGCCAGTAAAGAAACCTGGCAAAGATACTTACAGATTTGTGCAAGATTTGAGAGCTATAAATTCAGTAGCTGTGCATGCTTTTCCTATAGTACCTAACCCAACTACTACTCTTAGTTCAATCCCCCCCTTCTGCTACCACCTTTTTGGCCATTAATACCTTCCTTAGCCTTTTTCTCTGTTCCAATTCACCCTAATAGCCAGTATTTGTTTGCATTCACATATAGAGGGAACAGTATACATGGACATGTTTACCTCAAGGAAATGCAGACTCAGCCTCCTTTTTCATAGAAATGAAAAAAAAAAAAACAGCAGATAAAATACAGTTACCCTGCCAGTCTGCCTTAGTACAGTATGTGAATGATCTTCTCATAGCATCTAACTCTTTAGGTGACTATCAGACTGATACTGTTTTCCTGCTAAGTGAATTAGCTGAATTAAGGTTTATAATTAACCGGATCTAAGCTCCAGCTCTGACAGCTGCAGGTTCAATATTTGGGACATTAATTTCTGAAAATGCACGACACATTTTACCCTCTCCCACTGCAGCTATACAGACAGCACCAAGACCTACTACTCACACAACTTAAAAGCATTTCTTGGTTTAGCAGGCTACTGTAAACAGTGGATATCTAATTATGCTGAAGTAATTAAGCCTTTACTAGAATTACTGAAAAAGGACACCCCAAGCCCCTTCCATAGCAACCATGCCATGAACAAGGTTTTACTCATTTAAGCAGCTTCTTTCAAATCCTCCAGCTTTAAGACTGTCACACTATTCTGAAGTGTTATAAGGTAGCATTAGGATTATTAGCACAGAGAAAAAATGATGGCTTAAAACCGGTTGCCTATTACAGTACAAATCTTGACCCAGTAGCGGCTGCCCCTTCCCCCCTGTAGCCACAACTACCCAGTTAATTGACATGGCAGCAGCATTTACTCTGGGCCATGATACATTTATTGTGGTTCCACATTATGTTGATGCTTTGTTACTAAATGCTAAAAAACAATATATTTATGCTTACAGACTTTCTAAATATGAGCTTCTAAATAATCCTTCTTTGCAAATTATTAGATGCCCTCCCTTTATTCCAGCTTCACTCATTCCCACTGCTGATGAAAGTGAACCTTATGACTGTGTTTTTGTGGTTAACCATGTGCTTTCTCCTAGACCTGACTTCTAACATACACCTCTGGAGGACTTGGACTTAATTCTGTTTGTTGCTGGATCCTATATAATGAAAGATGGATAGACAATTAACAGCCACCTTCTCAGTCTGCACCACTGATCTTATTAACTAGACAATTAAAGAGAAATGTTTCAACTCAAGTAGCTGAATTAGTAGCTATTACTGAAGCTTGTAAACTAGCAAAAAAATGTTGTCATTTTTAGTGATTCCAAATATGCCTGTGGAGTGATCCATGATTTTTGCACCCATGGGGAGAGAAAGAGGTCAACCTCTGCAGGGACCATAATTAAGAAATGTTGTTTGCAAAGGAACTGTTAGATGCATTACTATTACCAAAGGAAATAGCTGTTGTTAAATGTGCTGCTCACAAGTCTGATAATTCCTTTGAGTCTGTAGGGAATGCTTTTGCTGATACAACAGCAAGACAGGCTGCTTTGTTGAATCTTATTCAGGCTTTTTTTTTTTGCAGCCTCTTCATGTTGAATGTGTACCTGTATCTTTGCAGGAAGCGCCGTCTTTACAGAACCAAGCTGACGACTCTGAAAAGGGCAAGGTGGAGCCATGAAGGCTGCAGTCATTCTCCGGACTCACTCTGGTGCCATCTGGATGGAAGTTTAGCAGCATCACCAAGTGTTTTTACCTCATTTGGCATGGGCTTACAATTTGCCTTCCCATCTGGGAAAGAAATGCTTTACTAAAACAATGTTTAACTGACTGGTATGCTCCTTATGCTTCAGACGTTGTCCTGCATCTTATAAATACATGTAGTGTATGTCTTTCTTTTAATGTTTCCAAGTCTGTCACTGTCTTTACACAGCATATTAAGAAGCCATGGGGACCCTTATGTTGTATTCAAGTATTCAATGGGATTTAATTGAAATTACCCCTTGCGTAAAGTTTATGTATCAGTAGCTGTAGATGTTTTTCTGGATGGGTAGAAGTACACCCGTGTGCTAAGAATAATGCTGCTTCAGAGGCAAAGAAACTTTTGTATGAACTTGTACCTTGTTTTGGGGTTCCATACTGTATTCATTCAGACAGCAGAACACATTTTACAAGTCAGATTATACAGCATATCTGTAAAGTGTTAAATGTTCAAATACAGTATCATTGCCCGCATAGACCTCAGGCATGGTAGAATGAGCGAATCAGACATTAAAGACTAAATTCGCAAAACTTATTGCAGAAACTGGTCTAAAATGGTCAAAAGCCTTGCCCTTAGTGTTGTTTACTATCTGCAATGCAATAAGTGCACCTAGAAAATTCTCTCCTCATGAAATCCTCATGGGATGCCCTATCAGGATGCCAGCCACACCCCTACCAGCAATCCTTGATTTGAAGGTAACTGATGAGACCATGCTTAATTATTGTAAACGTACTTCTGTTTTGCAGCATCTCCATTCACAGGTAATCTCCATCCAGTTCCAGCCTGATCATGATATGACACACGATGCCCACCCCAGCAACTGGATTTACATCTGTTCCTTCTCCAGACGACATGCTTTCCAATCTCGATGGAAAGGCCCATTCCTGGTGCTACTCATCACAGCAACAGCTGTTAGATTTGAAGGGTCTTCAACTTGGATCCACGTCTCCATATATGAAAAGCAGTTCCGAATGAGGAAAGTCATCCCACCTTCTACAGCCTTGTCCTAAGACAAACTGGTTTCCTCTTGTACCAAAAGGAAAAAAACAGAGAGACTGGGATAAATAAATAAACAAATAAATAAATAAATAAATAAAACAGACTCAAGTGGTGGAAAGGATGCTTTCCCTGAATCAGGTGACCAAGCCATGGGAGCCAAACGACAACCACTATAGCCTTTGTGGAATGTGTTTGGAGCGCAGCAGCGAGCTATTCATTACAAACCAAATTTATGCCTGAACATTTGTGTGAAACCACACCAACCCCACCCAGCTTGCTATTCGTGCCTGATTATCGTCTCGATGACTGCAAAATGTCTTTGTTCTACTGCTGCATTTTTTAATCCCTGATGAAACTAAGTGCTGTTCAATTCTCTGACAAGAGAATAAAGCGATTGGTAAAACCTAGACAAAAGGCGGCAGAATGGCACCCTTCCTTTAATACATTTGATGCCACTCTACAGACCTATACAAAAACATTTAATGCAAGCAACTGCTGTGTTTGTACAGCTACACCTATAGTATATGTGGGGCTACCATTACAACCTATTGTGCAACAGTGAAAAATTATTATTCGATATGTAACAAAGTTGTATCTTTTAATGAGACTAAGAAAGCTACTTTTGTTATTTGCAATATCCCCTTCAAGCCAGAACATAACAGGGCCAGGTTTTTTCTTTTATCCCAAAGACAAATACGATGCATTCGTTTTTATAAACCAGACAATCATTCTGTGTATGGTAGTGCTACTATTAACAATGCAAATGTAAGGAAAAAAGTACAGTTTTGTACCTACCATAAATGTAGATGTCCGAGAGGTATGCATCTGCAGTCCTAACATATGGGTTGTCCTGCCTCAGGCAGCCCTTCGGTCGGCCGGATTCCAAAGTCTGGGTCTGGCCTCGGCTGATGTCGCACTTCACCCGACGTCGTAGCTGCTGTCAATTGGGTATAAAGGCATCAGCCGACGCCATTTTCCTCAGTGTTTCTTGCCCCAGATGCCAGGTGCCCTCTAGGAAGGCTAAATTTGGATAAATGCAAATGATTCAAAACAGTAGAGAGCAAATAAAAATAAACATGTATATACATATATACAAACAAATACACCATAATAGATTCCCCCAGCTAGCTACAAGATGGGCAAATACCCTAGGAGTACCACAGAGGGGAAGGAGGGTGGGTAATCCTGACTGCAGATGCATACCTCTCGGACATCTACATTTATGGTAGGTACAAAACCGTTCTATGTCCTTCAAGGATGCATCTGCAGTCCTAACATATGGGTAGAATACCATAGCCAAACTGGGGGAGGAGGCACTAAGAAGATTATGGTGTAGTTAAGATCCCTTGCAAAACAGCAGTGGCAAAACCTGCTCGGGATCTGGAGTATAAAGGTAGATTATAATGCTTGGCAAATGTATGCACGGAGCTCCAAGTAGCAGCCTCTAAAATGTCTTTGGTAGCCACTCCTCGTAAGAAAGCTGTAGTAGTGGCTGTAGCCCTTGTGGAGTGAGGTCTGATGTTTTCTGGAGTTGTCTTTCCATGAAAAGAGTAACAAAATCTAATGCAATTTCCTATCCATTTTGAGATTTGTCTTTTTTGAAATTGCTTTTCCTTCCATTCCTGTTGCATGTGCTACCAGAAGCTGGTCAGTTTTTCTATTGTTCTTGGTTCTGTCCAGGTAGTAGCGCAACTGCCTGTGCACATCCAAGGTATGCAGTAGTCTTTCCCCCCTGTTCTGTGGGTTGGGGAAGAATGTTGGTAGGTTGATTGCTTGGTTCAATGATACCCTGGAGACCACCTTTGGCATAAAAGTAGGATTAGTTCTCAAGGACACTCTATCCTGATGGAAGATAAGGAAGGGCTGTACTGCCATTAATGCCTGTAATTCAGAAACCCTTCTTGCTGAAGTGATTGCAAGCAGGAAAGCAGTTTTCCAAGATAAGAACTGTAATTCTGCTGTTGCTGCTGGTTCAAAAGGGGGAAGTGTTAATTTTCTAACACAAAGTTCAGGTCCCATGTAGGCAAAGGTGGCTTCCTTGGAGGCTTTACATTTTTAATTCCTCTCAGAAAAGTACAGTTTTGTACCTACCGTAAATGTAGATGTTCGAAGATCCACATTGCTGCAGTCCTAACACTTGGGTAGTCCGCTGTCCCAGTCGGCTCGAATACCAAAGTATAAGGCTGACGTCGGTCAGGGCGCATTAGTCTGACGTCAGGACGTCAGGGTACAAATGCGCATGACCGACGTCATATCCTCAGTCTTTTCTTGCCCCAGATGTCAGAAGACCCTAAAAAGATAAGGCCAAAACCAAAAAACACCAAACACTCCTGTACCAAATATATATACAATATATACAATTTACAAAAGTACAACCCCACCCACACAACCACCCCTAAACACAGAGGGGAAGGAGGGAGGGTAAATTGGACTGCAGCAATGTGGATCTTTGAACATCTACATTTATGGTAGGTACAAAACTGTACTATGTTCTTCATCTCACATTGCTGCAGTCCTAACACTTGGGTAGAATCCCAAAGCAGAGGTAAGGGAGGCTGGCAAATCATAAAGAAGCTGGAGCTGTCAACATGCCCTGCAAAATAGCCGTGGCAAAACCAGCCCTAGATTTAGAGTAGAGAGGAAGGTGGTAATGCTTAGAGAAAGTATGCACTGAACTCCAAGTAGCTGCCTCCAAAATATCCTTAGTTGCCACCCCTTAGAAATGCTGTTGAAGTGGCAGTAGCCCTAGTGGAATGAGGCCTAATCCCAGCTGGAATCTCCTTGCCATGATGGGAATAACAAAATGCAATGCAAAACCCAATCCACTTAGAAATAGTTTGTTTTGACACAGGCTTGCCCTGAGAACTCAAAGCAAAAGAAACAAACAACTGCTGAGACTGCCTAAAATCCCTAGTCCTGCTTAAATAATAACGCAACTGCCTGTGTACATCTAAAGTGTGTAAAATCTTTTCCCCCTTATTTTGGGGATCTGCATAAAAAGTGGGCAAATGAATAGTTTGGTTTAAAGCCACACTAGAGACCACCTTAGGCATAAAGGAGGGATTAGTACGTAATGATACCCTATCCTTATGGAAAATCAAAAAAGGCTCAACCGCCATAAGGGCCTGCAATTCAGAAACCCTTCTTGCAGAAGTAATGGCCAACAAAAAAGCAGTCTTCCATGACAAGTATTTCAATTCAGCAGTAGCCGAGGCTCAAAAGGTTGTAGAGTAAGTTTCTCCAACACAAAATTGAGGTCCCAAGCAGGAGTAGGAGCTCATTGGGGGTCTTATATTCTTTGCCCCTCTAAGAAATTGCTTAAACAAAGGATGAGAAAACAATGGTGGGTCACAATCATAGTGAGCTGAAATTGCTGCAGCATGAATCTTAATGGAAGAGAAAGACAAACCTTTGTCCAATAACTCAGTAAGATATTGAAGAGCCACACTCAAATTAGGCTCAGAAACCTCCAAATCCTTTGCTGCACTCCAAAATAAAAATCTCTTCCATTTGTCTGCATACACTTTCCTTGTACTAGGTCTCCTGGCTTCCATAATCACATTCAAAACTTGTTGAGGAAGTTGAGACCTGCTGTGGTTCAAAACAGAATATGCCAGGCTGTTAGATGAAGAGAGTGAAGCTTGACATTGAGTAGATGACCGTCCCTCTGAGACAATAGGTGTGGAATCAAAGGTAAAGGCCATGGAGGCTTCCTTACCAGACTCCTCAGTAATGGGTACCAGTGTTGTCGAGGCCAATCTGGAGCTATTAAAATCATCCTTGGCTTGTCTTGTCTGACCTTTAGGAGTACCTTTGGGAGGAGAGGCAGAGGCAGAAAGGCGTACACATGAAGATTTTTCCAACTGAAAGAAAGAGCATCCACTTTCCAAGCTGTGTGATGAAACCTTTTCGTGCAAAACTTTGGCAGCTGGTGGTTTAGTGGAGAAGCGAACAGATCTATGTCTGGAGTTCCCCATGACACTGTCAATTTTCGAAATACATGAAGATCCAGTTTCCACTCGAGGGGATCCATGATTTGCCTGCTTAACACATCTGCTAAGGAGTTCTGTGCTCCCGGCAGAAACCTTGCCTGAAGATTTAGTTGCAAGCTGAGCGCAGTCTCCCACAAAATCATTGCTTGCCTGCATAGAGGATAAGAATGTGTTCCCCCTTGTTTGTTGATGTACCACATGACAGTTGTGTTGTCTGTTAGAATCAACACCTGCCCTGGAAGAAGTAACTCCTTGAAAGCCAGTAATGCAAACTGGACTGCCAACATCTCCTTCATGTTGATATGTAGATGCTGTAGTCTGGCAGGCCACTTGTCTTGTATCCACTTTCCATTCAGATGAGCTCCCCTAGCTATGTCTGAGGCATCTGTCGTTAGAATCTGACTCGCCTCTGGTCGGGTCACAGAGAGTCCCTTGTTTAGGTGACATTCCTGAGCCCACCACAAAAATTCCTTTTGAATGCAAGGTATTATTTGAATGACAGTGTCCAAATCCTGGCAGTGCTGTGTCCATACATTTTTGAGATACCATTGCAGCTTCCTCATATGCAGTTTGGCATTGGGAAGCACCAGAATACAAGATGCCATGAACCCTAAGGCTTGAAGGACTGTCCTTGCAGTCAGCCCGGACTGAAGAGATAGTTGATGGAAGTAAAGTGAAAGATTATTTTGTTTGTCCGGGGTTAAAAGGCCATCTGGGTTGCTGTATTCAGTCTCACACCCAGAAAGCACATGTCTTGAGAGGGTACTAGACTGGACTTTATTTCGTTCACAGAATACCCCAGGCATCTTAGCACTGCTATCACATATTCCAAATGCTGCAAAAGGTCTTCCTTTTCTTGAGCCAGAATCAGGCAGTCGTCCAAGTAAGGATAGATTTGTATTCCTTTTAGCCTGAAGTAAGCTATCACTGGAGCCAGAACTTTGTGAATACTCTGGGCAGTAGATAAGCCAAAGGGCAATGCAGAGAACTGATAATGGGAATTCCCAGCTCGAAAACGCAGATACTTCCTGCAACTTAGTCTGATAGGCACATGAAGGTAAGCCTCCTTGAGATCTAAAGTTACCATCCAATGATCTTTTCCCAGCAGAGGTAAAAGCTGTTGCAACGTCAACATCTTGAACTTGGGAATGTCCAGATAAGTGTTGAGGATAGACAAATCCAAAATTGGTCTCCACGTGTTCCCCTTTTTTGGTACTAGGAACAGGCGAGAATAAAATCCTAGGCCCCTTTCTGGCACAGGAACCGGCTGAATGGCCCCTATTTGAAGTAACAGAGAAATTTGCTTGTGAGCCTCTTTTCTTTGTAGAGGAGGAATGTCTGGCATGCCTTTGAAAGGAGGCAAGGTATGAAAATAAAACCTGTAACCGTGGTGAATGATATTCAATACCCATCTGTCTTGGGTAATTAAACTCCAATTTTCTTTGAAAAGTGCCAGCCTTCCTCCCAAAGGTGCTGCCAGACGAGAAGGCTCTGGCAGCTGAAAAGGCAGGTCATTGGGTCTGTTTACGAAAGGACTGACCCCTGCCCTCACCAGAAGACTGAGCAGGTGAACTCCCTGTTCTAGGCCTAAATGAACCTTGAGCTCTGCCCCTGCCACGTCTAGACCTACCCCTAGACTGGGAATCATAAGAAGGATATGTCCACCCCTTAGTAGGCCAATTTCTACTAAACTTCGGAGGCTGAACCTGCAAAAAATCTTTAACAGTCTGCATAGACTTAGCCTTGTCCTCCATTTTCTTTAAAACTGCTTCCACAGGCGAACCAAACAACACATCAGATTGTAATGGAGCATCTAAAATCCTTGTCTTAACATGCTCAGCCAAATTCTGATCCCTCAACCAGGCGTGCCTGAAGAACAGAACCAGTGGCAGCCACCCTCGAAGAGGCCTGTACAGCATCAAAACCACATTGCAAGGAATGCTTACCCACCTGTTCAGAAACATGAACTAAATCCTGCAACTCTTTACACTCAATACCTTCCGCCAGAGCATCCACCTTAGACTTCAATTGTGAAAGGAGATAATTTTGGTATTTTAACATGTGGAACTGGCAATTCAAAGCCCTCATGGCTAAAGTGGAAGAAGTATACACCTTCTTTCCCCATCTATCCAAAGCCCTTGCCTCTTTATCAGGAGGAACAGGATTTTTAACAACAGAAGCCTTAACACCTTTAGGCCCCTGAGAAACGGTTTCTGGGTCTGCCCTAGGACTCTTAAAAAGATACTTATGAGCTTCAGGCATCCTATAATATCTATCCGGTTTAACTGGAGCAGGAGGCAAAGAATCAGGGTTCAGGGAAGCCTCTGCAAAAACATCTTCCACCACATCCAGAACAGGAGGTATAGCCAAAGGCCTGTGCTGGGGTAAAAACAAAAATTCCCTTAGCCTTTTCCTGGAATCAGAAAAATCTTGACCTTCCCATTTAAAATGCTCCCTCATGGAATGAAGAGTCTCTGAAAAAGAAAAATCCTCAGGAGGAGAAGCCGAAGGAGTAGAATCATCTACATCAGAATCCGAATAAGGAGAATACTCCTGCAAGTCTTCAGCCGAAGACTCAGAAGCCTCGAACACTGCTCAAAACTCTCAAGCTCAGGTTCCACCCTAGGCCTCTTATCAGGAGGGGGCATAGAACCCCTAATCATAGTAATCAAATCTTCTGCCATTTTAAGCATATGTTTCTTAGGCAGAGACCCTGAAGAACTAGGAGAAACCCCCACTGAAGTTAAACCAGGCCTGCCTCTCGAAGAAGCCTTGGAAACAGAAGGGAGGGCCTAACCACCTTAGGAAGGGAGGGAGAACAGTTACCTGAGAAGCCCCTCAGCCTGGCCTACCTCCTGAGAGGAAACATCCTGTAACAGTAAAGTCTCTCCTGAGACTCCAAAGAGACTTCTGGCAGAACCTCCGGCTCCACCGAGCCCTCTAAAGAACCGACGTCCGGGACAGACGGCTCTTCCAACCTAGGCTTTGCTGCTTTGTCCTTGCGCTTTTTGACGAAGCGGGCGCCGGAGCATCCGACGGCATTTTATAATTACAACGCTTCCCAAAACTAACCTGGCACAGTCTAACCTTCTCTTAATAGTGCGTTTGTTAAATCTAGCACAAGAGCGACATCCAACAACGCCGTGCTCAGGCCCTAAGCAAGGTATACACAAGGTATGGTAATCCCTATGAGGTATCTGTTTCCCACAAGAAATACAATTATTCACTTTTCTGACATCCGGTTAAATACTGAGGCAAGAAAAACCAAAATATTCCCAACGGGTACTTAGCCAACTTTGATTCGGTCTGAAACTCCGACTTCAGAAAATTTCAGAACGCCAACCTGCACTCGCAATACTGCTTCTGCATCGGACCATGCGGCAAAAAAGACTGAGGATATGACGTCGGTCATGCGCATTTGTACCCTGACGTCCTGACGTCAGACTAATGCGCCCTGACCGACGTCAGCCTTATACTTTGGTATTCGGGCCGACTGGGACAGCGGACTACCCAAGTGTTAGGACTGCAGCAATGTGAGATGAAGAACATCTGCCTGAGTAGAGGATGAGAGAAGACTGGAGGATCCATGTTGTATTTTGCTGAAATTGCTGATGCATGAATCTTAATGGAGGAGTAAGACAGGCCATTGTGGAAAAGTTCTGCTAAATATTCCAGGATGTTAGCTATGTTTGCCAATGATACATTTTCTCCTTTTGCTGCACTCCAAATGAGGTATCTTTTCCATTTTGCTGAATAAGTTTTCCTTGTGGAGGGTCTGCGAGCCTCCAGGATAATGTCTTTAACCCTCTGAGCTAAATCTGGGTTATTTTGTTTTATGTAAGGTTCCAAGCAGCTAGTTGCAGTGTTTTCAAGTTTGGATGCAGGATTTTGAAGTTGTTCTGTGTTAGCAGTAAAGGAACTAGAGGTAGAGGCCATGCGTGTGCCCGAGACATACTCCTCAGTAGCGGGTACCAGTGCTGCCTCGGCCAGTCTGGAGCAATCAGGATGATCCTTGGGTGATCTTCTTTGATCTTCAGTAGCACTTTGCGCATCAAAGGAAGAGGTGGGAATGCATATGCTGTCAGGTTTTCCCAACTGAAGGATAGGGAGTCCACCTTCCAAGCAAGTGGGTGGTATGTCCTTGTGCAGAATTTTCTTAATTGGTGGTTGTGTGGGGATGCGAACAGGTCTATTTCTGGTAGTCCCCATTTCTTTGTAATGGATTTGAAGATGTCTGGATGCAGCATCCATTCGTGGGCATCCGTGGTAGTTCTGCTTAAGGTGTCTGCTAGTATATTTTCTTTTCCTGGCACAAATATGGCCTGGAGCTGAATGTTGAGGTTCAGGGCCACATTCCACAGGTCCATTGCCATCCGGCATAGAGGATATGAATGTGTGCCTCCCTGTTTGTTGATATACCACATAACTGTGGTGTTGTCCGTCCTTATCAGCAAATGACCTTGTTGAAGAAACTGTCTGAATGTCTGAATTGCCTGTTTCACTGCCAGCACCTCTTTTTGATTTATGTGTAGGTTCAGCTGGTCTTGTGTCCATAAGCCTTGTATGCACTTGTCCACCATGAGTGCCCCCCAACCGAGGTCTGAGGCGTCCGTGGTGATAGTCTGGCTTGGGTGAGGGCTGTGGAAAGGCAGTCCTTTGTTCAACTGACAGGCCTGAGCCCACCACAGGAATTCTTGCTTCAGGCATGGAATTATTGGAATTTGGGCTTCTAGGCTGTGCTTGTGCTGAGACCATAAATTCCTTAGGTACCATTGCAACTTCCTCATATGTAGTCTGGCATGTGGAATCAATATTATGCAGGATGCCATGTAACCCAGGGCTTGCAGGACTTTCCTTGCTGTAAGCTGGTTCTGCGTTGTTAATGCCATGAAATAGAGTGGTAGTTGCTTTTGCTTTTCTGCTGTGAGGAATGCCATTTGATTTGATGTGTCCAGTTCTGCACCCAAGAATGTTATCCTTTGGGATGGTACCAGCCTTGACTTTTTTATGTTGACTGTGTATCCCAGGGCTTGCAATAGGTGCATAACCTTTCTCAAATCTTTTGTTAATTTGTTTTTGTTGTCCGCTTGTAACAGGCAGTCGTCCAGGTATGGATAAATTTGAATTCCCTGAAGCCTGCAATGAGCAATTACTGATGCCAGGCATTTCGTGAATACTCTGGGCACAGTAGATAAGCCAAAAGGCAATGCTGAGAATTGATAATGCTCTGATCCTGCAAGAAATCTGAGGTATCTTCTGCAATCTGGTCGTATAGGGACGTGCAGGTATGCCTCCTTGAGATCTAGAGTCACCAGCCAAGACTCATTGCCCAGCATGGGAAGAAGTTGCTGTAGGGTCAGCATCTTGAATTTTGGAACAATGAGATATGTGTTCAGAGCGGACAGGTCGAGAATAGGTCTCCATTGGTTTTCCTTTCTTGGTACCAGGAAAAGTCTGGAATAAAATCCTTGTCCTGTAATGTAATGCCAGTTTACTGAAAATAAGGCTAGCTTTCCGCCTAAGGGTGCTTCTAGTTGTTCCCTGGTAGGCGGTATCAGAGCCAAGTCACTGTGACTGTCCTGTGGAAGTGGTAGTAGCTGGATCTGTAGCAGTACTTCTCTGGTTGTTAGGCTGCCACTGACGTCCCCTGTAGGCACCTCTGGATTGACCTCTGCCTCTTGGGCACCTATTTCTGCCTCTCTGTGCTCTGGTGGTGTCTGGAAAGGACCAATTCTTCGAAGGCCAATTTCTACTAAACCTCGGAGGCTGGACCTGTAAGAAATCCTTGACTGTTTGGACAGATTTTGCTTTTTCTTCCACCTTCTTTAACACTTGCTGTGCAGGGGAGCCAAACAAACTGTGTTTCTCCATGGGAGCATCTAGGAGCTTTGACTTTACATGGTCTGGTAAGGATTGCTCTTTTAACCATGCATGCCTTCTGATCACTGTACCAGTCATAGCTGATCTAAAGGAAGCCTCCATTGCATCATAGCCGCATTTTAAGGAATGATTACTGACCTGCTGAGTGTTATGTACCAAATCCTGAAGGGACTTACGGTCTATAGGTTCAGGAGAGGACAGTTTTTTATTTAGCTGATCTAACAAAAATTCCTGATACTGAATCATGTGGAATTGACAGTTTAAGGCCGAAAGAGTAGCAGAAGTATAAACTTTTTTACCCCATCTCTCTAATGCTCTAGATTCTCTTTCAGAGGGGAGGGGGTTTTTGGCAGAGGCAGTTGCTACAGCTTTGGGGCCCTGTGAAATAGTTTCAGGATCTGCAATAGGAGCCTTATACAAGTGATAATGTGTGTCCGGGACCCTGTAGTATCTGTCGGGCTTAGCAGGGGCCGGGGGAAGAGAGTCAGGGGCAGTACAAGCATCATTAAATGCATCATCCACAACTGTTAATACTGGAGGAATGGCTAAAGGCCTATGCTGTGGCAAATGTAAAAAGGTCCTAAGCCTTTTCCTAGAATCTGAAAAATCCTGGCCCTGCCATTGAAATTGTTCTCTCACAGCATGCAAGGTTTCCCCAAAAGAAAATTCCTCAGGAGGAGAGGCAGAAGGAATGGAGTCTTCTGCGTCAGAGTCCTCATATGGAGAATAAAGGCCTTCTGGAGGATTTGAGTTTTCTGAATCATCAGAGGAATAATCTGTAGAAACTGGCTCAGGGGGCTCTGCTCTAGGCCTCTTCTCTGGAGGGGGATGAGAGGCCCTGTCAGGGTGAGGTTGGGATCCCCTGATCAAAGAAATGAGATCCTCTGCCAGGCTAAGCATTTGGGAACTAGAGCTAGGCCTGTGTGAGGGGGTTTTAGCAGGCAAGGCCTTAGAAGATTTAGCTGCTTTAGCCCTAGAAAAAGCCTTGATAGACATGGATGCAGGGGGCCTAGCAGCTCCAAGTGCAGTAGTAGATATGTCTAAGGGAATAGTATCTGATAAATCCTGAGAACCTGCAACAGCAGGTGGAAATTCAGTAGCAGATTCAGCCATGCTGGATGAGGCCTCGGATGTAGGAGGCATGCTTTCGGCCGAAGGAAGAACCGAGGACTCTGTTTCAGCCGAAACCGAGACACTCGCGGTTGGCTTAACCATGGTTTCGGCCGAAACCGCGGACCGCGAGTGTCGGTCCTTTTCCTTATGCTTTTTAGCTAATTGTGAAGTCGGAGTCTCCGACGGCATGTTGTAAGCAAAAGCGGGGCCGAAAAACTCCTCTGCAAACTCCGACCGACATCTAAGTGTCCGTCGGTTGAATGAAGCACAGGCTAGACAAGCTGCTACGTCGTGGTCTGGGCCTAAGCAAGGAAGGCAGTAAGAGTGGAAATCCTTATGAGGTATTTGTTTCCCACAAGTTAAACAGTTATTTACTTTTTCTGACATCGGCTGAGGCAAGAAAGAGTCCCCAACGGGGTACTTAGCTTTTTAGAAGTCTTCGGTAGTAGTAATCTCTGGTTCTGACCGACCGGCACTTGCGAACAGCTTCTGCTTCGGGCGCCACGTGGCAAGAAAGACTGAGGAAAATGGCGTCGGCTGATGCCTTTATACCCTATTGACAGCAGCTATGACGTCGGGTGAAGTGCGACATCAGCAGAGGCCAGACCCAGACTTTGGAATCCGGCCGACCGAAGGGCTGCCTGAGGCAGGACAACCCATATGTTAGGACTGCAGATGCATCCTTGAAGGACATCAATTATTTTTTCAACACAACATTTTATGAAGTGACTAATATTGAACATATGGTAAAATTTAATACGCACATTTCCTAGCTTGGTGCAGACCTAAATGAGACTGTGCAATTTTTCGAGTTATGCAAAACATCCTGGTCAAAAATTTTTACAGATAAATTATGGACATTAGCACACTGGTTAAACTCCAACCATACCTTATGTCCCTGGGAAGACTTACTTTAGCTGTACAAAGAGTATAAATAGTTAATGAAAAATTGGAGTGGAAGTTGTTTCATTGGTTATATAATCCCTGCTATTCAGCATACCACCAGCTTACTAAGCAGAAAAATTCACAATGTCTTAGAGACTGACTGTATAAATCCCAGCTGGAAATGCTGATGCTTCGTGGCTCTATCACCATGACTTAGAACAAGCAGCTTTTAAAGGACTTTCTCATATGGACCTTGGAGATGATATATTGCTGGGGTTGGTATATTACCTGCTTATTGGCCTGCAAAATCAATTTGGGAGCTGAGGAAGGTCTCCAAACTGTTAAAGGTGTTCAGCAATGCCACATCTGAATCAGTGAATTTAATAACTATGGAGCTGAGTGCCATGAGGGCAGTAGTGCTGCAAAACCAAGTGGCACTTGATTTCATACTTGCGTCCAAGGGAGGTGCATGTGTGCTCGAGCACAAGGAGTGCTGTACATTTTTTATTTTTATTTTATTTTACATTTGTTTACCGGGAAGGTCCGACTGGACACAGGTCCATTTTCAACAGAGGCCCGGGGAGAAAAGCTCCAAAATGTTAAGAAGTGAAATACAATAATAGTACATGCAATAAAAAAATGATACAATATAATACATGGGAGAAAAGTAAAAATGCAATACAACAGGAAGTAAACATTAAAATTGTAAATTCATAAAGTACATAACTCAGGTATGCAAAGAGGTTTTCTCTTAACCCCCCCCCCCCCCAGAACCTGAATGCAGGAGTGGGAGTAGGAGATTAAGAGTAAAGTTGGTTACTGTAGGATGTTAGGTGTAGGGAAAAGGTGAAGTTTCCAGTTGTAATAGAAGACAGATATTAGTGATATAGAGTAAGTATTGACAGATTACAAAGTGTTCAAGTGAACAACTGGAAACCCTTAGCAGAATCCTTGCAACAGTGCATTCATATTGCTTAACCTGGGGTATAGCATGAGCAAAGCCAATTTTGCAGACAGTGGACTTCCAGGACTTTTTTAAATTGGATGGTAGAGGAAACAGAGGTTATTGTAACTTGGTAGTGAATTCCATATTCTGGCTATGGTGTAGGCAGAGAGAGATTTGCAAGCAACATTTTTGTATTTGATGACATTTATGAGGTTCTGGTTACTAGATCTTAAGGATCTTGTGGTAGTGTGTGGCTCAATAAGATGCTGGAGTTTTCTCTGGATGGTAATAGAGATTGTGGGCTATTGAGAGTTGATTGAGTAGCAGTAGCTGATGTAGCTCAAGCCAATTGAGCTGCTTAAGGGAAGTACAGTGAAGGGTCCTGTATGATGCCACAGTAGTAAACTTGGTTATCTTGTAACAAGATTCCATTTTCTTTAGTTCTACGTGATGGACATTAGTTAAGATAGGGGAAGTATAGAGGAGGATGGGTAAGAGATGGGTCCTTGCAATTATGGCTTTGGTGTGTGCGTAGTGATGAAGTGTTTGTTCCTATAGAGGAGTCCAAGTTTTTTGTTTACTTTCTTAATGGTTTGTGCTATATGGATGCCGAATTTCAGATGACTGTCAATTTCTATACCTAGTAGTTTGGTGTGTGTGGTTGGAGTGATGAGGACCTCGTCTTTGGAGTTTACGGTAAAATCATTATTTAGAGGGGGAGATCTACTAGGACTGAAAATAAGTTGTCTTTTTTTTGGGGATTAAAAAACAATTTGATGTTTGCAAAACATGTTTCGGCTACAGTAAAGTTAGTTGTTAGGGTTTCTAGTACCGATAGGGAGGGGACGGCGGTTATAATGGTGGTGTCATCTGTGTACTGCATGACTGAGGCAGTGGGTAGGGCTGAAGAGATATGGCTGGTGAATAAAGAGAAAAGCAAAGGCCCGAGGAAGGATCCTTGTAGGACTCCTATAGATACTGTTAGTAGGGGGGACAGCTGGGCTTGCCATAGAACTGCTTGCTGATGGCCTGATAAGTAGTTATTGAACCATGACATAGAGGAGGTGCATATATTTAGGGTAGATAAGAGTTTCAAGAAGCATATTGTGGTTTACCATGTCAAAGGCTTTTGATAAGTCTAAGAAAACTGATGATACAAATAGACCCTTGTTCCTATGATGGTTGACTAAGTTGGTACATGATAGTAGTGGTGTTGTGGGAAAGTCTAAAGCCGTGTTGAGATTTGGAAAGCAGGCAGTTCTTTTGGAGGTACTGCATTAGTTGAGAATTAACAACTCTAATAGTTTGGATAAAGGAGATAAAATTGAGATTGGGCAATACTTGGTGAGTTCTAGGAAGGTGCCTCCCTTGTGCAGTGGAATAATATGTGATATTTTCCATGAGGTGGGTACCTTGCATTCTGATAGTGACCTATTTATGAGAATAGACACAGGATAGGTTATGGCTTTGGCTGATATCTGCAGGAATTCTCCTGGTAGGTTATCAGCTGTTAGTGTAGTTGGTTTAAGTTTATTAAGGAGTTTGGAACTCACCTTCATGGGCACTGGGTGCAGGGAAAAGCTGGAGATATTGTTTTGTGTATCGGTGTGGGTTGGAGTAGTTATTGGTCTGAGGCTATTATTAGCATTTTGGGTATTAGTAAGCATATGTATTGTTTCTGTAAAGTATTTGTTAAATTGAGTGGGGATGTTATCATGGTTATCTGTTAACACTGGGGTTGGAGTAATGGATTTGCCTGGGTGCAGTATGCCATTTATTGTGGCCCAGAATTTTTGAGGGTTGTGAGCATGTTTTTCTTGCGTGTTTTGCAGTAATTTATCAGCTTTCGTTTTTTGCTTCTGTTGCAGAGTTCTAGGTAGTTTTGCCTCAGAGTAAGCGGTTTTGTTTTTGCGATATTGTATCCAGGCCTAGCCCCCGTCTTTCATAATAGTTTTAGTATCTGGATGTGGTGAGAGAGGACATGCAGGTGCTTGGTGTGACAGAGCAAGTTGCAGAGGACGGGAAGAAATGGAAACAGATGATCCGCTGTGGTGACCCCTAATGGGAACAGCCGAAAGAAGATGATTATGAGTAAGCCATGGGGCATAGCTAGTTTTTACTCTTACAGATAGAGAGGGAGCATGATAGTTTAGGATTTCTAGGAAGGTAGTGTTAAATTACTGCATGGCTTTGTCTAGTGGTAGTTGTTTTAGGAAAGTCCAATTTCAGGATTTGAGTGCATTAGTAAAGTACGAGACTCAAGTTCCTTTTATTACGTACTGTTCTGAGGGTGGGTTGGCAGATGCAATGGGTACTGTTCATAATTAGGTAGGTAGATGGTCAATTAGACTATCAGGGAGACAGCCAGCTGTCTGTGTGAGAGTGGGGTCAGATAACAGCATCCAATCTAAGATGGACTGACGTTTGGATGTCTTGTCAATTCTGGTAGGGGTAGATATTTATTACTGACAATGAGCACATAACACATAGCCACCTGGAAATCATCCAAAAGGTGGCTGAGCTATCCAATACTAAAGAAGCGGATAGTTCACAATGGTCTTGGCTAACCAATTTTTTTCAGGATGGAGAGGCAGTGTTTTGAAATTTATGATGCTTACTGCTATCATTATGGTTTTATTTTTGCTTTTATTTCTATGTAAGACTTAAACAAAGCTTATTGCATCATGACCTAACATTTTATTACAGAATGTGCATGTTAGTAATTTTGAAAATGTGCCATTTACAAGCCCTGTCAATGAAGGTCACATAAAACGTGAAAATGAAAAATCAGTCTTTGAAGGTTTTGGAAAAATGGATGGCAATATATATGAATTGTAAAAGATGTTTTATAAAATGAGTGTGACACTTTCCAATCAAATGAGGGATTGTAAAGGGTTAAAAGGAAATTGCATGTGCTTCAGAAGGTTGGTATACGTTACTGCAAAAGTACCTTGGAACCATGGAAAAGTACAGAATGTTGAGTTTAATTTCCTGAGCCTGAGGCAGCATTTCTTGCAACTCATGGTAAAAAGGAAACGTATTCCTTACTAGGCTAAATGTAGATAAGCAGAAAATGTATTTTTGCTAAACTCTGCATTTTCCTATTGGATATGTAGTAGTGGTCTGAGGGATAAAATATACTGTTCAGCTTTTTCTATTGGATGTTAGCAGTGGTCTTATAGATAAAGTTTATTACCTTGATAATGTTTTTCTATAAAATGGCCATGAAATTCTTTGTTCGGGGAGAAATGACTTGAGTACCATTTCCCATACGTATGATTTCTTTTAAATAAATTGTACTTTAATCTGCCACACACTGAAGTATTTTATTTAACCTTAAAGTTAATCAAACAAAAGTTATGTACTTACCATAATGATAGACGCATGCTGGCTGTTTTTAGCCTGGTTCAACATATGGAACACTGGATCTGACCCTGGTGTTGAATTTAAAGTTTCCATGGTCCCAGGACTCTTAACTCCTCCCCTAACCATAACTCCCTGAGCTCCAATATAATACCACATATATATATATATATATATATATATATATATATATATACACACACACACACATATTATATATATATATATATATATATATATATATATATATATATATATACACATATGTGGATTCACTTCAGATGATCAAGTTTCCGAAATCTCGAAACCCATGTGATCGAGACCATATGTTCGAGTTTTCAGAAACTCGAACATCAGAAGTGGACAAAAAACATTTACAGACGTTTTTGCAGGGGGGTATGCCCCACTGCGCCCTCCACACCCCCCTACTTAAATATACTAACTCCGAGATCGTGCTACAGTGGGGAAAAGGGAAATCTCGCGTTCCGCGTTTCTGCAGACTCTGCAGAACGAGAGATTTCCCTGTTACCCGCTGTAAAACAATCTCGGACTTCGTATATTTAAGTAGAACCCCTCACCTAAGGCACTCACACACTTTTTTTTAACCCCCCCTTCAAATGTTCGACTTTCTGAAAACTCGAACATATGGTCTCGATCATATGAGTTTCGAGATTTCAGAAACTCGATAATCTGAAGTGAATATATATATATATATAAATGAACAAATGTTACACAACCTAAAATCAAATTTGAAAGGGACCAGAGAAGAAGGCCAAGGTTTTTAAACACTTGCTCACAAACAGGGTGTGATGTGGCAACCACTCAATCTTGAAGTTGTGTGTGTGTGTGTGTGTGTGTATGTGTATGTGTATATATATATATATATATATATATATATATATATATATATATATATATTTATTATACACACACACATATATATATGACATACATACATATATAAATGTATGGATACAGACACACACATATATTACACATATGTCAATTTGGCCAGAGAGCTAGAGGGAGGGAAGGTTAAACTGGATAAAATACAAACATGGAACTATCATTCCGTTTAGTATACAATGTTTGTACCAAAATATCTATTTTCATCAAAGTCAACATATGGGACAAATTCCCAACCTATCTTTCTGGGTGGAATCATAGAACAGCATTCCTGAATATGGTGGAAGCGAAGGAGGAATAAGACATGGACTGCATGTCCAACTTACAGGTAACAAAGTATGCGTAGTGGACCAAGTTGCTGCTGCACAAATGTCATCAATGGGTAGCCTTAGAGAAAGCTGTTGAGGTAGCCACTGCTCTGGATGAGAGAGTCTTTGGTTTGGACTGTAAATTTAAACTCATCTTAACGGAGAAAAATTAAGTACAATTTGACAGACATCTGGAAAGTGTAACTTTCATAACAGCTCTGACAAGTCTAGACTTTGAAGAGGCAATGAAAAGTTGATTAGCTTTTCTGAATTATTTCAACCGATGAAGACAGAACCTGAGATGCCGAATATCTAGCATGTGCAAAATGCATTCTCCTGTGTTTGAAAATTTGGGAAATAACAATGGTAAAACTATGGACTGGATTAAATTAGTTTTGAATGTACCTTTGTAAAGATCCATTAGTTTGGACAGAAACCCTATCCTTATGGAAAACCAAATAATTAGGTTTACATGAAAGTGCTGGTAGTTCCAAAGTCCATCTGGCAGAAGTGACTGCATCTAAGAAAATTGTTTTCCAACTCGATTATTTGATATCTATAGTGGCCACAAGTTCAAAAGGAGATTTAGTCAGAACCTGGAGCATAACGGTAACATCCCAAGTATGGACTGGATCTCTAATGAGAGGGTGCAACACAAAGGTTCCTCTATGAAAGGCTTTCGAGATTTTTAAGGAGGTCACAGAAGTCTCATTTTACCCAACATGAAAACTGGAAATTGCTGCCATTTGAACTTTGATGGTGGAATTGCTAGAACCTTGTAGAAAAAGTTCAGCTAAGAATTCCAAAACTGATGGTATGGTACCAGAGAAAGGAGCCATTAGTTACTGACAAAAAATAAAACCTTTTCCATTTACTACTATAAACCTTTTTTGTAGCAGGTTTCTGGGAGGCTGATATGATGTCAATAACCGTACTGGAAAGACTGGCATCTCTGGCTCCTGTCAGAATTGGAGGAACCAAGTAGTTAGTTCCATGGTAGTCTGATCTGGAAGAGGCAAAACAGACGGATATGATATAAGGTCTAGATACTGATTCAGCATCCATGAAGGATGTACTAATAGAGGTCACAGGAAGGGGGCCCATACTTGTTGGAGCTGGAAGGGGATAATGAGGATTACTTTGTCCCTGCACTGTCTAGCTTTCTAAATTAATATGTTCATGAGGGGTAATGGATGAAAAGCATACAGAAGGTCAAGGGGGCCAATTATAGGCTAGAGCACCACTTGGTGATTGCCCTGTGGAGGCATCAGGACAAAGTAACTACTGCACTGGTAGGAAGCAAAAAGGTTGCAGCAAGGTTGGCCTCAGTGCCTGAAAATTAATGGTCCACCATTGACTTGAAGGACCACTATTGAGGAGTAAGGATAGCCCTACTCAACTTGTCCACTATAACACTGGAGCAACCCTGAATGTGGGTTGTTGTCAGGAAATGGTGTGAAGACATTGCCCACTGTCAAACCCTCAGGTCTTCTAGACACAAGGGGTTAAAATGTAGTATCTCCTTGCTTATGTATCAAACGACAGCCATGTTTGCCTGTCTGTATGGAGATCACACCCTTGGGGAGGACATCCTGAAGAGCCTGCAATGCTAGGAGGACCAACCTCATCTCCAAGACATTGATATGAAAACTGGCCTCTAAAGGTAATTATGTACCTTAGCTCATTCTCCATTGGAAATGCCCCCAACCTAGAAGGGAAGTGTCACTGGTCACTATTGCTATTGGTGGGTCTGTATTAAAAGGTTGCCCTCCTGTTACTGAAGGGGAGGTAATCCATCACTTGATGTGTTGTGTGCAAACTCTGAATTGAATCTTGGTGTGTAGAGGGTGGATTTTCTAGGACCACTGAACTGCTAAGCAACCAGTGAAGAACTCTCATGTGGTAATGAACCTTTGGAATCATTAAAACTAAGGAAGACACGAGACCTAATAGACATATTATTAAATGCACTGAGGGTAGGGATGATGCATTATCTGTGTGGCCATTTGAAGCAGAGAGCAAACTCTGTTGTGGTAAACTGAATTTACAGAGTAGTTATCGAGGTGGCATCTGGTAAATTTTATCTGTTGAGTTGAAAGCAACGGACACTTGTGAAATTTCAGTGCTATGCCTAAACTAGTAAACACTGGAGGAGGTCCAGATGATGTATCAGAGGATGCTTGGCTGTAGCAATTAGAAGCCGATTGTCTAAGTAAAGGAAGACTTGGACCCAGAGTATGCACAAGCACACCACTACCACTTCCATTATCTTGGTGAACACCCTGGAAGCTGCAGATGAGACCAAATGTCAGGGCTCTGAACTGGTAATGACTGGCTCCCAGCTGGAAATGGAGGAATCACCTGGACTGCTTCTCTATTTTCACATAACAGTAAGTGTCCTGGAGATCTACTGAGCACATACGATCATCCTTCATCAGAAAAGATAACATGGCTTAAATTGTGACCATCCGGAATTTTGTCCGTTTTACACACTGGTTGATATGACTGAAATCCAAAATTGGTCTGAGGTCCCCCATTTTCTTTGGCACTAAAAAGAACACTGAGCACTCCTCAGATCCCAAGTGGTCTTGGGGGAAAGGTTGGATGATCCTCTCTTCTAGCAGATTGGAAATTTCCACTGCTGCTGGTTTCCACTGACTGGATGGAATGCCGCAAATTTTCTCATTTACAGAAGGAGAAAAAAAGGGAATGGAATAGCCTCTGGAAATTATA
Organism: Protopterus annectens; assembly: GCF_019279795.1. Classification (NCBI taxonomy): domain Eukaryota; kingdom Metazoa; phylum Chordata; order Ceratodontiformes; family Protopteridae; genus Protopterus; species Protopterus annectens. The sequence continues at coordinate 493,951,256 of NC_056749.1, read as the reverse complement.
CTTTGTACCAAAGTGTCTTTAATGTCATGTCTTGCCAAACTTGGGTGTTGCAGAGATAAACATTCCCTGTCTCCAGAGACAGCAGTCTGGCTACCCTTCAGGGACACTGATGGGGCTTTTTCTGTAACTGTGGAAGCCCTGGTTATGTGGTCCATGTGGGTAGCCTCTGCCTCTACGGCGATATCCAGTGGGATTGTCCTCCACCTCTGCCATGTGAAGGCCTACCAAAAGGAGAATCCTGGTAAGAACTCTGTAACTTAAGAAAGCACATCTTTTCCTCTCTGATACCCAGTGAAGGATCTTTGAGGTGTTGAATAATAGATGCCTACGGTAGACAAGAGTCTTTCCATCCTGCTGGCTCCTGGTCAATGTGACTAACTTTGGGTCTGGCAATATGAAAAAAGTAGTTATGTACTCACCATAATGTTCCATCTGAGTAGTTGTACTTAATTTGTCTTCAACCTGTGGGTCTCGGATCCACATCAGATCTAACACGGCCGCATTTTCCAGCTATGGATCCGAGCTGCAGACTCCTCCCCTTGCCCATAATGCTCCCTTGTCTCCCTTCAGATCAAGTTTGTTGCCTAAGACGTACCAGGTACCCGACCCAATATCACCTTATCATAACAAGAATCTCCATTACACTCCCAGGCCTAGACTGAGTGAAAGGCCACACACTTAATGCAAAATTAAATGCAGACTGCATCAATGATAAGGTCAGGGGGAAGGAGGGGGGGGGGGGGTTGAAGACAAATGAAGTACAACTACTCAGATGGAACGTTATGGTGACTACGTACCTTCTTTATCTGAAGTGGTTTACTTCATTTTGTCTTCAACCTGTGGGACAGAGTCCCCAGCAACCAAAAACTCCTGGGTGGCCCTCATGGAAGGATATTCCAGAGCACCGCAGAGCCAAAGCTTGCTCTGTTTATTTTATTTATTTTACATTTGTTTACTGGGATAGTCCGACTGGATACATGTCCATTTTCAGCAGAGGCCCGGGGAGAAAAGCTCCAGTTAGACATTCAAACTGTTAAATTTTTACAGTTTAAAACACAAAATAAAACACAAATAAAAAGGATTTTTACATAGATGTAAACAAACACAAAAACAGATATAATAAATTATTACATTTTGACTCGGATGAAAAATTCTAGACATGTTTTTAAGAATGACAGGGTACTGAATGCCTAGTAGGCTAACCTGGTAGTAGAGTCCAAGGAGATCATAGGATTTATAAGTTAAGAAACAAAGTGTAGGCAGAAGTCCTCCATGTACACATGAGTGATGGTTAGAGTTGGTCTGGATTAGGACAAGGGCATAGCCATGTTTTTTTTTTTAAAGTACTGAATCAGACTTTTCTTGAACTGAGGTAGAGAGTGTTCAGATGTAAGATTAGCAAGAAGAGAATTCAAAGTTTTGCCAACAGAATTAGCAAATAGAGATTTACCGGCTGTGTTGTTGGATTTGAGAGTTTGAACTAGTAGTTCTTCAGATGACTGAAGTGCGCTAAGGTTACTGTAGGGGGTGATGAGGTTTTTAAGTATGGGTGTATTATCTGGTTGGTACAGGACCTTTTGTGCAACTATTAGTTAGTTAACCTGAAGTAGGTTAGGCAGTTCAAGCCATCCTAGTAAACTTAGGTTATGACAGTGATGCGTTCTGCAGGCGGCATTGGTAGCAAATCTAGCAATGTGATTGTAGCTGCTAGAAAGTTTAGTAAGGTCAGTTTTGCTGAGGTTTGTAAATAGAGGGGACGCATAGAGGAGGGTGGAGAGTAGATGTGTACGAGCAATTACAGTTCTGGCTAATGGCGTTAGGATGGGCTTGATCCTATATAGTTAGCCAAGTTTATTAACTTTTAATAGTTTTATTGATATGCAGATCAAAATTAAGGTTATCTATTATAACTCTTAACAGTTTGGTTGAGGAATCTGGGGAAATAATGGTGCCGTTGTTGCATTTTAATGTAAAGGTTGTAGGGGCAGACCTGTGAGTGGGAGAGAAAAGCAGCAGTTTGGTTTTATTAGGATTTAACATGAGATGACGGTTAAGGAGACAATTTTCAACTGTGTTAAAAGTATTTTGGGATAGAATCTGCAACTCTATAGGTGAAGTGTCGGAGCATACTAAAGTGGAGTCATCTGCATATTGAATGCATGTTGCATTTGGGATGACATTATACAAATCATTGATGACAATGGAAAATAACTGTGGACCTAGTATGGAGCCTTGGGGTACTCAGAGGGTGATGGGTAAAAGGGTGGATAGTTTGCTCTGCCATAGGACAGCATGTTGTCTACCACTGAGATACGATTGAAATCATTGGATGGGGTGGTCCTCTAGGGAGATTGATTTTCAAGTGTTTATGAGTATTTGGTGGTTTACCATATCAAAGGCTTTTGAAAGATCGAGAAAGATAGCAGATGAAAGTTTATTACTGTTTCAGTGTTGGTTAATGACATTAGAGAAGGAATGGAGGGCTGAGGTTGTACTGTGGAATGGTCTAAAGCCATGTTGTGTGTTGGCTAGAAGATTATTATGGATAAGACAGTTCAGGAGTTGATTGTGGATGCATTTTTTCAGAATTTTAGTCAATGGTGACAGAACAGCTATGGGTCTATAGTTTGAAAGATCGGTAGAACTGCCCCCTCTATGCAGTGGGATGACATGGGATATCTTCCAGACGGAGAGAATGGATGCTTCAGTTATAGTTCTATTGATCAGGACAGTAATGGGGTATGCTACGGCATCTGCAGCTTTCTGTAGATACACCGCAGGGAGGAGATCAGCTGACAGGGTGGTAGGCTTTAGTTTTTTAAGTAATTTTTGGACCAAAGATGTGCAAACTGGCTTGAAGTTAAGGGGGGTTGGGAGCAGGGTGTAGTGGCCGGAGAATATGGGCATCCAGGGGATAATTGGTTAGGTAGGTTCTGGACGGTTGTTGTAAAGAAGCTGTTAAAGGTATTGGCAATTTCTGCTGGGGGGGGGGGGGGTTGGTTAGAATCTAAGGGGGTAGGAGTGGAGGACTGTCCTGGACTAAGGGGTTTTATACCTACCCAAGACTTTTGTGGCTTGTTTTTCTTGTAGATGACAGTAATAGTTTTTCTTGTCTAATGTGGTGGATTGTTTTGTTTCATTTAACAGCTGTCTGCATCTAAGTATGTTCTATGGGATTTTTGCAGTCCTCGAAGTGGCCCATCTCCTATTTCTAAGTAGCATTTTATGTCTAGTTTCTTTTAATAGCCAAGGATCAACTTTTGTTTTGGTTCTAATAGTCCGTGCTGGTGCATGGGTGTCAAGGATGGACAGAAATTTGGTATTAAAGTAAATTACTGCTTCTTCAAGTGGTAATTGTTTCAGAACTGACCATTTGCAAGATTTGAGTTCATTTTGGAAATTTGTGCAGTTGAAATTCTTATTGTTCCTTACTGTTTTAACAATGGACTGGTCGTGGATATCAGCTTTTTGCCTGACTAAATAGGTGAGGAGGTGATCACTTACATCATCAGGCAAGGTCCCATTCTTGTATTTGAGGGGATGGGTGTTAACAAGAATCCAATTCAGAATACTTGCTTTATTACTGGGTTTACTGATCCTAGTGGGGGAGAATATGACCTGTGAAAATCCGTAAAGGTTTATGTGGTGAGTGGGGGGTTCTGTGGAACACATGTTCCAGTCTATGTTGAAGTCCCCAAGTACAATGGTTTCTTGGGGGCAATTTGCTGGATAACCAATGTAAGATATCTTAAGGGTATTTATGTTACTGCCTGGGGGAACATACACACAGATGAGATTTATACATTTGTTCTTATTAATGTGGAGCTTAGTGATAAGAATTTCAGCATCGCCTAACAGGGATGTTTGCAGGGCATTATTGGACACTTCAAAGCATGGATTTGTACAGAACAGCTACCCCACCTCCCTTTTCTACTGGTTCGATCAAGCCTTAGGATGCTATAGCCTGGTGGTATAACTTCTTTATCTGAAGTATAAGGTTTAAGCCAGGTTTCAGTAAGACGTATTATGTCTGGGGAAAGAGCATCTAAGAGGGCATGTAGGTGTTGAATCTTATTGTTTACACTTCTGATATTTAGGTGACTGATCAAGAGTGAGTTTGGGGGTTTGTCTAAGATTTGTGTAGTAGTGTGACAGTAAAGGACCTACAGCCATGGATGAGGATGGGCCAGGATTTGGGTGGATATCTCCATCCATTGTCAAGGTGCATTGTAATCTGATTGTGAGCTTCCAGATTTTAATTAATAGACTTTGGTATCTTTTGGTTTTAGGGTTGCCAGATCTTGTTCTAATGGGATGCTGATACAAAGTAAGTAAGGAGTTAGATGGGAGGGTATGTATGAAGTGTTCAAGCTTGTGTGGAGCTATAAATGTGGAGGTTTGGCTTTTTGGGTAGTAGAAACCTGGGTATGTATTACATTCATAGGCAGTAAGAAGATATGGGACAAGCAGAGAGGGTAGCAGACAGTACAGTGGTAGTATTTTAAGTGGTTTCACTGCAAGTAACATTGTGATTATTGAGGTTGACTTGTTCCCAGTTTAAACTTTTTAAGGTAGGACAGAAATGTTAAGTACTTGAGAGCCTACTGATGACTTGGATATAGCTGACTGGCTGAAGAAAGAGGGGGTGTGGTTGTAGCACTATATATTTAGCACCACTGGGGGCAGGTGAGATTTGGGGGCAGGGTGGGGTGCGGAGCAAGCCCGAGCACAGCGAGGGTAAGCAAAACAGGGCCAAACCAAACCACGCGGTAGTAAAGGTCTGTGTATACTGCATGAGTGTACTGGAGTTAAAAGTAGGTTCTTTCTTACTTTCTATTAGGTACCTAGACACAACCAGCTAGACACAATGTCCACCTTTTGTAATGAGAAATGAAAGTATGAGATTAGGACCATGTAGCTGCCGAGCAGACATCGTCCAGACACACCCTAGACCAGAAGGCAGCTGACGTAGCCATAGATCGGGTGGAGTGTGCCTTTACTTGTTCTGACAGAGATCTACCTTTCACAGCATAGGCTCGAGCAATGCATAGAAAAATCCAGCGAGCAACTGTTACCTTGGAAACTGGCTTGCCTAAAAAGGGTTTAGCGTAACACAAGAATAGTTGATCAGACTTACAAAATGGGTTTTGTCCTGTGTAAATAAAATCTCAGTTGTCTATGAACATCAAGCCGATGCAGCTTGTATTCCCCTTTGCTCTGGAAGTTGGGGAAAAAAACTGGTAAATTTATAGTGTGATTAATATTGGTTTCCAAGGCTACCTTAAGAAGAAAAGATGGATTAGTGCGCCGCGACACTGTCTTTGGAAAAGATCATATAAGGCACCTTAATAGAAAGAGCCTAAAGCTCTGACACTCTTCGGGCTGAGGAAATGGCCACCAAGAAAGCAGTTTTCCCGGTCACAAATTGCAAATCAACTGATGCTGCGGGTTTGAAGGGTGTAGACACCAATGTCTGTAACACTAAGGTAAGATCCCACGGAGGCAGAGGGTCCTTAACCTGAGTCCCAAGTAGAAAAGCACCTTTAAGAAAGGTCTTACAAAGTTTGGAAGAAGCCAAGGAAGACATATCTACCCCCACATGGAAATTAGTAATAGCTGCCAATTGCACTAACTGTAGACGAACTAGCATCCTGATGAAAGATGCTTGCCAGAAAATCTAAGACTGCTGAAACAGGTGCCGTGAAAGGGTCCAAATCCCGCAAAGTGGCCCATATGGAGAAATATCTCCATTTACTATGATACATCTTTCTGCTGGAGGATTTGTGAGCTGCAACCAAGACTGATTTTACAGGGGATGACAATTCGGGAGTCCTGATGATCATGGGAACCGAACAGCCAAGCCATGAGCTTCAGACTGTCCAGACCTGGGTGAGGGATCCCTGAGGGATGAAAAAGATGATCTGGAACTGGATTCAATGCCCATGGAGGAACAACTAGATGAGACCACAGTGAGAGGAACCAAACCTGGTGAGGTCAGAATGGAGTGATGAGGATCACGGTGCTCCCCAACCTTCAAGCTTTCTGAAGAAACTTTGACACGAGATGAAGCGGAGTATAAGCATAGAGACGACCAGGAGGCCAAGCATGAACCAGTGCTTCTCTGGGGGCTTCCCTGTCCACGGGGTTCAGAGCGAAAACTCAGTGCATTTCATGCTGGAAAGAGATGAGAAGAGATTGCAGCAAGGCTGACCCCACTTTAGAAAGATCTGTTCTGCTACTGAAGGATTCAGAGACCACTCGGAAGGCATCAGGGTTGATCTGCTGAGCTTGTCCACTAGAATGTTGGAGTGCCCAGGAATGCGAGTTGCTACTAGAAAGCAGCCGGTGGAGATCACCCATTCCCACACTATCATGGCTTCTCGACAGAGGGAATAAGATCTGGTTCTCCTCTGTTTATGTACCAGACTACTGACATATCGTCTGTCTGAATGGCAATCGTCCCTAGAGGAAGAGAGGTATGAAGTGCCTGCAATGCAAGGAGGACCGCCCTTCAACTCTAGAATGTTGATATGCAAATCGGTGTTGGAGGGATACCACATGCCTTGGACCATCCTTCCCGAGCAATGCCCCCCCACCCTAGCTGGGAGGCGCCCGTGGTCACCGTGGTTTGAGGAAAGGCACGGTGAAAGGGGCATCCCTTGAGGAGATCCAGAGATTGAATACACCACCGAAGGGTGTCCCTGCATACTTGAGATTCTCACTGGAGAGGAGAGAGGAAAGTCTAACAGGGACCACTGGACTGCAAGTGTCCACTGAAGAACTTTCATATGAAGGCGAGCCATCAGCAGGAGATTGTTCATGACTGCCATGGTACCCAATGCCCTTAGAGCTGCTTCAGCGGTAGAGACTTGAGTGTAACACATGTAATCTTAGACTGCGTATCCTGTCCGGGGTGACAAAAACCCTTATTTGAAGAGTGCCCAAACGTGCCTCAATAAAATCCAGAATCTGGATCGGCGCTAGAGAAGACTTGTTTAGATTGATGGTAATACCCAGACTGCATGCTAACCAAATAAAGTAATCCCTGGCCTCACACAGCAGATGCTCTGAAGGGGCAGCAAAGAGCCAATCATCCGGGTACGGAAAGACCTGCATACCCTGGAGCCTCAGGTGAGCCACTGCAACTGCCATCACCTTGGTAAATACCCTGGGGGCTGTGGTTAGACCAAAGGGAAAGGCTCTGAATTGGTAGTGATTGGCACCCATCTGGAAGTGAAGAAACATATGGGAGCGCCTGTTCATTTTGACATGGTAGTACATATCCTGGAGAGCAATCGAGCACATTCAGTCTTTGGCCTGCAGAAAGGTCAGGATATACTGAAGAGTTACCATCTGGAATTTCATCTTTGTTACTGACAGGTTCAATGTGGACAGATACAAAATTGGTCTGAGGTCCTCCGTTTTCTTTGGCACTAAAAAGAACCTGGAGTAAATGCCGGATCCGGACTGGTCTGGGGGGACCAGTTTGGATAACTCATTTCTTCAGCAGCTTTCCTATTTCCAGCTCTGTCTCCTCCTGTTGCGCAGGTGGGATGTCTGGGAGGAGCTTGTTCGGATGGGGATGTTCCTTGAACGGAACGAGATATCCTCTGCATATGATTCGCAACACCCGGCAATCTGTTGTAATGGACACTCATGCATTTGGGTGTAGCGACAGCTGATCCCAGACTGCCTCCAGAGATGAGCAGTCGGGCAACCCCTCAAGGCTGCTGCCCAGATCCCTCCAAGAAAGGTTCTCAGGACCCAAATTTCCTTGGATCTCCTCCGCCTCCTGGGCGGCATCTATTGTGACCCCCTCTACCTCTGGGGGACGGAGAATCCTGAGTGTCCTGGGAAAACGACTGAGACTTCTGGAACCACATCATCTTCGTTCCACTTTGACTCCTGAAAAAGGATCTTTGAGGAGATGAGAAGCGAATCCCGATGGCAGAAAAGTGTCTTCCTCTCCTCCTCACTCTGGACCAGTGTCGCTTTCACCAAATTCCCGAAGAGGAAAGAACCATCATAAGGGGCACTGGTAAGAGATGCCTTGAAGGGCTCTGAAAATTGACACAACCGGAGCCAGGCACGATGCCTGATGGCCACGTCTATTCCGGCCACACTTGCGGCTCCCTCTGTAGTATGAAAAAGCAGTCGCATGGACGTGTTGGCAACCACTTTGAGAGTGGCCATTTGGGTGAACGTCTTTTTGCAATCCGCCAACATGGACTCTGTGTTAGACTCTGATTTCCTTCACTAGATTGCTCTGGAGTCGAATGACGTGTGCCATATAGTTCAGTGCTCTCACTGAGAAGGTCACTGAAGCATATACTCGCTTCCCATCGCTCTTGATTCTCGATCAGGGTGATGAACCATGGAGGTCTCATGAGCAAGCCCCTTCTTGGTGGCTGCTGCCACCATCATCGCATCTGCCGGGGACCCCTTGTTCCAATGTGTCCTGTCCGACAGGGGGGCTGAACACTTTGTCGGGCCACTTAGGAATGGGTTCTACAGTGTCTGGATCCTTCCATGCCCTAGATGTTACCAGATCTACAAGTGGATCAGCAGGAAGGGACATCCAAGAGGTAGATGGGCCTGAGCCAAATGCTTCCAGGAACACAGACTCGTCTGAGGTCGGTTTAGGGGCTGACCACCCACCCTGGCAAAGGACCTCCATGGTGTCTTCAAAGGAGACATCTTCGGAGGGTGACCTTGGGAAACATTCCCCCTCATTCAAATCAGTGTCTTCTGTGAGGGACTCTGGAAGAGAGTCCAAGTGCCTCCTCTTACACTTATGTTTGCAGAGTACCTCCTCAGGGGGACTCGCTGAGGAGGATTCACAAAACAATTGTTGTTCCACTGGAACTTCCTGGGGCATAGTGACCATGGGCTGTCCCTGAGAAAGCAAGACAGTTGGAACCGCACTCAGAGCCAAGGGGGTCTGGACAGAGTCCGAGGACGAGATGGTCAGAGGCCTTGACACTGACAGACCCTCTACACCACATCGAATGCCGATAGGAACCGAACCTCCTGGAATGTACTGGTAGGGTCTGTCCCCCCAGACCCGACAGGAAAGTCAGAGCTGAACCTCCAAGAGCCGAGATGCCAAGTGGAATTCTTTGCTCCGAAGCGCTCGGAGCAGAAGGCACCCACTCGGATCCAACCCAGAGGCTATGGCTCCGAGAGCTCGGATCACGTCTGATCCAACAAGCTCAAGGCAATAGCTGGTGTTGAGGTACATGGTACAGTTGGCGCCGGCCCCTCAACCTTAAGGGCCCTCAGATCCAAAAACTCCGAAACAGCTGGTAGGATCGGAGAAGGAGTTACAGGTCAGAAAAAAGGTTGCAAGGAGCCCCCTCCGGAGGGAAAGGGTGCCAGCAAGACCCCTATCTGGATCGGAGTGCAGATAAATCTCTGCATCATCTTGTCTTATCTCTGCTTCTCTGAGACTCTGAGTGGAGCGGGAGGACATCACCGAAACAGGTCAGGAGAGCCAGTGGGGAGAAGACCTAACTGGGGACTGGCTACATGACTCCTCAGGCTTGGGGGAGAACCTCGGTGAGCGCAACTGAGGAGAGACAGGCCTAGTTGGAAGCCTAACTTTGGGTGGCGGACCCACCTGTGACGAGCAGTCATGGACCGCTTGGGAGACCGTTTTTTTCTTAGACTTAACCCCTTCCCCGGACCTCTTGGCGGGAGTTTGAATCCCTGAGGCGAGGGAAGAGGAAGTAGATGCAGCAGCCGCTGCTACCCCCCGCTGGGGAAGAAGGAACTGTAGTCCCTGAAGAGGAAAGTAAACCCTTCAGAATCAGTTTGCCCTACCTGTCCCTAAGTGGCCTGGGGTTGACGCCAGCACAAATAGGACAGGGGGACTTAAAGAGGTCTGCACCAAGGCAAACATACACAAAGTGTGGCCATCTGCCGGAGACAGCTTATAGCTGCACTCTGTGCATTTCCTAAAACCTGCCTTAGGGGCTTCTGCTATCCCCAAATCAGGCCCCAAATACACACATGTGCGTTCTCTAAATAGGAACAAGACAGGAGAAAGTTTGGTTTTTTTTGTGTCCAATGCAGATGTGGGGAGGAAAGAAAGGATACAAGGAAGAAAACAGGAAGGAATCAGATAGGAAAACTGGAGCTTTTTTCACTTACATGACCAACTAGCTGGAGCTGAGAAACCATGTTTGTAATCACTATGGCGGCAAAGGAGATGAGAAGGGAGACAAGGGGGCATTATGGGTAAGGGGAGGAGTCTAGCTCGGATTCATAGCTGGAAAATGTAGCAGTGTCGGATCCAATGTGGATCCGAGACAGGCAGGTTGAAGACCAAATGAAGTAAACTACTTCAGATCTGTTTGGGTTATTGATGATGGACATCTAGAACCCCTCAGCAAAATCACAAAGACACATCCAGACATGCCATCTTACGGCAAGTCCTATGCCTGCTGCTCTGGCTGAGCCTTTGTCAGTGTTAGAAATAAGAAGCATTGCTATGTTAAAGGTTGTCTGCAGAAGTACACAGCTGGGAGTCGGTCTTTTGGATGCCTGCAAGCAAAACTCTAGACAGAGACTTGGAAATTTTTTTATTCAGGTCCCTCTGAAATCCTATAACATCAGCTAAATAGTTAAGTGACCTGAGTGCAAAGTTCACTGACTAGAATGTCGGTTTCAAAAACCTGTCCAATGCCCTAGACTCCCTGTTAGGGTGACAGAAGAAACTCTCTTCAGACAATTCCTTTTTTGTGACTGCCACAGAAACCACATATCTGATTGGTAGAACTTTACTCCAATGTTTCCTGTCCCTCAGAGCTGCCAAAAACCCATCTAGTTTCTTGGGAATGGGCTTCACCATATCAGGGTCTTTTCCAAGACCACTGTGTCATAAGGTCAACTAGTGAGTCAATGGGTGGTATCACCAAGGACAATACTGAGCCAGAATCGCAGTTTTCCAAAAATACTGATTCATCTGGTGAGGGATCTTCAGTGGACCATCCCAATCTCTCTTTCAAGATATGCAGAATTTCACCAAAGGTGACTTCTTTCGAAGGGGACCTGGGTGAACCCTCACCTTCATCCATGTCTGCATCCTCCATGGAAGACTTTGGACAGGAGTCTATGTGCTTTCGCTTTCAGGTCTGTTTCTTGTGAACTAATTCTGTTGGGAGGACAGATGGTTCAAAATCAGAGTGGAAGTCGAAGGTGCAAGACATTTCAAAAGCCATTGATGCTGACTGTTCCAGTCTGACAGCATGAAAAGATGATGACATTACAGGAACTAATTGGGGTTTGGGAGAACTGGAAGAGAGAGTCCCTTTCTTTGGGTACACTCAAAATTCTTTCAACAACCTCAAAGGCTGTAGATGCCACCGGAACTGAAGACCTCCCTGAATCTGAAGACAGAAACCTCGACTCTGACCAATCTAGACCCTGAAGTTCATCTCAGACCCGAGCTGTCAAATGCCAATGCACCCAGGGGAGAGACTGCTCCAACAACCTCAGCGTCGATACATCCCCCCAGAAACTAGCAATAATGCTATGTCACACAGCCCCTGTACAATTCAAAGGTATCAGTATTGAGATGGGCAGGGAAGAAGTTGGTGTCGAAAGGTTGATTAAACTGTGAGCACCAATTGAGAGGCTCTGGGATTACTCAAATCTATAACTGTCGGAACCAAAGGATGGGCTGCAACAGGCGAAAGAAGTGGAGAGATGGACTGGCCAATTAAGACCCCCAGGGACAGTACTGATGGAACCCCAAGCTGGATCTGCTTCCTCAAGAACTCACTTATCATTTCGAAATGGCACTTTGTTAAGCTCCTAGATGACGGAGTAGAGGAAGCCAGTGATGAAGGTCTGGAATATCTCCTTTCTTGCAAGACTGAAGAATGCAATCCTGGGTCACTGGTTCAGGTGAAAACCGTGGTTAAGGAGAGGACTGACAGGCCTGAAATGTTGTCAGTTTCAACCTTCTAGCCTATTTAGGTAGTGGTCTGATTAGTACTGACGGATCCAAAGAACATTTGCTGGCAGAAGATGGAGATTTGTCATTTTCTTGTCTACTTTTGTTATTTTTCTTTGCCTTTTCAGAAAACCGAGCCATGTCCTGTTTCTTAGTAGGGGAGTAAGATAAGGAAGACCCAGAGACCAAGGAACCTGTCTGGGGAGAGAAGAGACCCCTCACCACCAACTTGTCACGTTGAGTCTGCAAAGCTCTAGCACTAACGGAAGCACACGACTGACATTTGGTATCGAAATGTGAGGATCTTGAGGGGGAAACTTGTGCCCTCACTCAGAACATTCTTTGAAAGCCTGCGACTCAACCCGTGTCACCAAAAATCTGTACAACTACCGAGAAACACAGCAAAATAAGCAAAAACACCTTAATTCCATATTTAAATCCAAGGTAACACTATCAAAACACTAACTTACTACTTAACGCTCCTATGCTAGATGATTATGTAAACAAGCACTATCTTAAGTATATATATATATATATATATACATATATATACATATATATATATATATATATATATATATATATATAAAAAGATAAATGCTAATAAACAACACTAACTTCTATTACAGAAAATTCTACCCAACAAATATTGAAAAACTTGAGAGAAACAACAGGGCAGAGCAGGAGTAAGGGAAAAAGATTACTGAAAACTAACGGAAGTTAGAATTTTTGCTGAACATGTGAATGGATACAACAGCCCTCAAAAACATGTCAGAAGTCTTCAGGCAGCAGAAAGATCTGTGGTATTAGGGGTGGAGTCAGAGCTCTGGAACCATGAAGCATCAAATTCAGTACTGAGGTTGGATCCAGTCAGATCCGACATCCCATATAATGAAATGAGATGAAAACAGACAACACTGGATCATCAGGATATCTTGTGCACATATGTGGAGTTACACAATTCCCTCTTCCCAGACATTCTACAATTGAAAATCTGCTCTACATTAATACGAGGTGAAATCCACCACAAGGATGTCTTGTGTGTGGGGAGTTACCTTCCTGCCAAACACACTGATTTAACTTTAGTGCTCCATCTTACCTTGTACATCATTGTTTCTAGCTGATGTTTAGCAGTATGATGGCCTGCCATGCTGCATTTTCACAGACCAGTTAGTTCACTGAACAGTAGTAAGTAAAACCTTTTAAAGTAAAATGATTTTCTATTAGTTCAAGTGGACCTTGTGCTTCTGCTGTTGCACTGTTTCCTCTATTAACTTCAAATGCTCAATTCGTGTGGACACTTCTTTTGCCCTATAGAATGTGTTTTGATTAACGCATGCTTGATGCTCCTACAAAAGTAACAGGGAGGCCTTTCCTGGAGGTTCTTCTGAAGTTGTACTTCAGCTGCTTTCTAAACAGTAAATATAGCAGCATCAAGCTCCACCTGAACCACTCTCACTGCTGCTCTGACCCTTTTTTCAAGAAAGCATAATTTCAAGCAATATAGGGTTATGCCACAAATAAAAATGCAACAGGAAAAGTTTCTCTAAGAGACAACACTGCCCAGCAATTTACAGGTCAACATAGCAATGGGAAAAGTCGCATCAAACTTCTGCACATATGTTTTCTCAACCTCAACACTACAATCCATATCATGACAGTACTCTATAGTAGCATCATCAAACAATGCTTACATCTCGCAGGCTTCATACGATCATAAAAGGTTACTAGGCTAATGGTCCTGGAGCCCTTACAAGCCCAGCCAAGAGTTTATCCCCAAAAAAGAAACCTCAGTCAGCACCTGTCACCCCATCAAGGTTGTGCGCTTGAAGAGGGTCAGTGAGGTACTCTGACATGAATGGGAAGTCTATTCCAGAGATGGGGCAGACTCTGGGAGACAAACCTGTCTTTCAAGCACGTTCTGCTGATGTTGCAGATTACATTTAGGCCTTTCGAGCAGGTAATGCTTATGGATATGGACCATCTCTAGTAGGGCAGGGTCTGATATTGCCTTTTAGGCAAGACCCAGATCACCTCTGAGCAATCTGTGATAGCAATTTGAGCCTGTCTGCATAAGACAGGTGTTGGAGGCCATGTATTCTCTTTGAGAGACATTTCTGTGGCCTTTCCAGTTGGTGCAGGTGTTTGCAGAGGTACATACCAAACAGGGTGTTATACTCAATTATTGGTCCAATGAGGGAGGAGTGCAGAGAGGTAGTAATCTCTTTTTCTGAATGCAATCCCTTTACTTACGAGATGAACGAAGTAAAAGACTTTTACGACCACTGCCACTAACTGATGGTCGAATGTGAGATTGTTGTCAACCTGAGTACCCAGGTCTCACACCACAGGTTGTGTGCCTAGGGGGTTGCCATCAATGTGGTAATCAGTAGGGGCTGTGTACTTAATGAACAGTATGATAATACATTTTTCTGCATTTAACTTAAATCCATGACTTTGGCACCAGTCATTTGTTGCTGTGAGACCCTCTTGCAGTATGTTATCATTTGGGGAGTCAATGACAGCACCCGACTTACAGTCATCCACAGGACTTTTGTCTTTGTCTGGACCTCTGAGAAGTAGATGCAAACAGTAGGTGTCCCAAGACAGATTCCTGGGGAACACCACTAGTGACAGGTCTGCTGTCGGAGGTGGAGGTGCCTATTTTGACCTTGTGGGTCCTATCAGTGAGCCAGTTGGCCACCCAGCTGATGATAAGAATTTAGCCAAGTTGTATTAGCTTTTTGAGGACGCCCAGGTAGGGGACTGTGTCAAAGGTCCTTGGCCAAGTCATGGTAAGCTGTATGTACTGACTTTCCCCTCATCCAGGGCCTTGGTGACAGTCTCAAAGAAGTCAAACAGGTTCAACAGGCAAGATCTGCCCTCAACGAATCCAAACTGGGTGGGGTAAAGTGCTTGGAGATTGCCTATGTCCTTTGTTTATGAGATCCATAACACACGATCTTAAATGTCTGTTGTATCCTGAAAAAAGTCCTCAGCAGGTATTTCCAAAGTTCTATCTATCTCTGACTGAAAGCTTAACAGCCTACAGCCAGAGCTTGCTTTTTCTCTTCTAAATTTCCATTTTTCCCAGTTTTTTACAGTCTTGCCCAGTCAAACTGGAGATGCATTATAATTTAAACCATCTTCTTTGACCAGTTCAACCTGGACAGCATCAAATAAACAATGCAAACAAGCTTTCTTTAAGATAAGTTTTAAGTTGCAGTTATGTTCCTTTTTATTCAATTATGACCTCCCAGTTCTCATTTATAAACCATATTTGAATCTGTCTAAGGCCAAAAATTCTCTACTTCTCTACATTACTCTTCACCCCCTAACAATTCAAAGGATGCCAAATTCATTAAAAAAATCTCTCTTTTTAAAAGGACTCAGCCTAGTAAAATGCCTCATAGTGCTGACAGGCTTGATAGTGATGCCCTTGAACTTTTAAATCAAATATGATAAAATGCTTCAGAATGAACAAGTACAGCAGACTTTTTTTTTTTTTTTTTCACACAAACTGCTTTTCACAATACTAAATGCTGCAAACCTAATATGGTGGTTATGTTGCACTGAAACATCTCTGTATGTAGTCTGTGTTTGATGTTTTTGTATGCAAATGCACTCATGGGAGATTGCACAATTAGTGCTCCGGACAACAAGCTAAACACAGGGGTGCATTTGTGACTGCAGGCACCGATTTAAAAGTATGAGACCCCCAAAAATTTATAAGTATAGATCTAGGACGTTTGCTCGAGTGAGCAAATAACCGGAACCCAAATGCCCGGGCATACTTACGCAAAAGTGCTTTTCACCCTAAGTATGCCTGTTGCCAAGTCTGTAATACAATACGGGTAAGGGAAATTTCCCTTTTCCCCACTATAGTGTGGTCTCGGAGGAAGAATATTAAAATAAGGGGGGTGTGGGGGCACAAATGTAAATGTAGTGTTTATTTATTTTTTTTTTGTAACACGCTTTAACGAAAGCACTTTTTCGATAAAAGCGCTTTTGTTAAAGTGTGTTCGGTTATTATGGATTCGGACGTTTGCTCACTCGAGCAAACATCCTAGATCCATATATATATATATATATATATATATATATATATATATATATATATATGTATGGTTTGCTAATCAAAATGTCGATCACCCATTGTCGAATGTACATACTGTTGACTCCTTTATGCGAAAGCTGTAATGCCGATTCCTCAAAATAGAGAAAAAAACACTGAACTTACACATTTCCAACCGCTCCGCACCACAAAACAAGTGCTACCATGGGTCAAAAGGGGGCGGGATTTTGCATTTCAGAATATCGGTGTTCGACATTAACAGTCGCAGTTCGGAGTTCGTGTTAGTAGTGTTGGCAAGGGGTGATCGACATTTTGATAGTAAACTCATATATATATATATATATATATATATATATATATATATATATATATATATATATATATACATATATGGTTTCCTATCAGAAGCCTGAAACACTATAATCTTGAAAATCAAAATCCTGAAACCAAAAGCCTGAAAATTCAAAATCCCAAAAACCCAAAATCCTGAAACTCAAAATCCTGAAAACACAAATAATGCTAATATGTCACTATAAAGACACTAATATCTACCAACTGACCCTGACCCTAACCCTAAGGTCTGTCACTATCGCACACTCACCTGACCCGCGCCCTAACCCTAACTCACTTAAACCGCCCCTAACCCCAATATTTGTCACTATTGCATACATGCCTAACCTGCGCCCTAACCCTAACTCACTTAAATCGCCCTTAACCCTAACATAAAACCAACCGCACACTGACCTGAACCCAGCATGACCTAACACCACAGGGCTAACAATAGCAAAGCCACAATGACGTCAGTATGTCCATTTTGTGTTTTCAGGATTTTGAGTTTCAGGATTTTGGGTTTTCGGGATTTTGAATTTTCAGGTTTTTGATTTTCAAGCTTATAGTGTTTCAGGCTTCTGATAGGGAACCATATATTTATATATATATATATATATATATATATATATATATATATATATATATACATACACACACACACACTCACACACACACAAGTAATACCTAAATAAAATTAAGAATACTGTGCTACCACACTTCAGGCAGAGCTAGTACAGGATAACTGAAGTAAATACAAATGCATGTGATAACACGACAGCTGCACTATGTGAATCTACTGTAAGAAATTAAATTATACCCTCCAAAAAAATCACTTGCACTCAACTGCAGAAGAGTAAGATTTACAAGTGGTAATACGCAATGAGCAAAATCAAAGTAAACAATCAGCAACATATTCAACACATTTTATATTTTATATAACTATATACAAATATCTGCATGTGAGTGAACATGCACAGACACACAAACACTATATATATATATATATATATATATATATATATATATATATATATACATACACACACACGCACACATTTTTCCTACCTTAATCCTACAGATTCATCCATAATTGATGCAGGATCAAAGTAGTCTGGCTTTAACTCTGTCCTTTCCCGTCTGTTCTTGGATGGCGGCTTTAAAAATACATAAGAAAAATTAGTACTACTATTTGGAATGCAGTCATAAGCACTTAATGCTTTCGTTTTTTTTTTGGGGGGGGGGATATTTAACCAGTTATAATACACTATGTAGCACATAACAGACAACTACTCACCATACCAATTTATGAAGGAGGTCCCGAGGGGTGGCTGGTTTTCTACCTTAAGAGATTCAGATCTCTGTAGAGTTTTCATTTTATCTACTACTGCAGTTCTTACTAGCATAAATGGTGATGTTCTACTGCATGCCAGAAGAGTACACCTAGGCTCTGCATTACACTGTTCAAACCAGTCAACTAAGTGAGCAGAGGTGAAAAACTTAAAAGCAGTAATATAAAATGACATACGCCTTTTATGCCTTTCCTCAGAAAGGAAAAATGTGCAGAGCATAATGGATGGATTATCCAACATTTGGAGACAACAGAAGGGTATAAAGAACTACTGCTAGCATTCCTTGACATAACTGATACTGTCTCTGCAAATCTAATATCTGATGTACAGTTCCCTCAGCAATGTAATTATGTTGATTAGAATCATAATTACTAACAAAATAAACTCACAGTTTGGCAGGAGCCAGGATGAAAAAGCCAAATGTCAAAAGAACCAGTTCAAAAGTACCCCAAACAACAGGCCATGGCGAAAGAAGCAGTAGATGCTTCAGAAGGCATGTACTTAAACACTAAACTGTTTAAGTACAGCTGCCTTCTAGAGTCACAATCCAAGCAATGGTGTCTGGTGAAAAACTGTTTTTGAAGACCAAGTGTCTGCAGCACTCAAGGTCACAATAATAAATAACCTGTGTTTTTGGCCTACATGGAACTCCAGTATGTAGTTATGGAAATAATTTGCTCCAACAAAGCTGTCTAATAGTGTTGTAAATGAACAGAGATTATGTCTGCCCAATTTAACCAGATTTAACCAGATAATTTACTCCAAAAAACAAGAATACTATGAGACAAGTGCATTTTTTTGCAGCCCTTAACAGCCATGTTCATCAAACAGGCAAGAGCAGCAACCATACCCCTAGATGAGAAATGGGTGGTTGATAAATGCCATCCTTTTTGCCACTGGACATCCAATCTACAAAGAACCAACAGCCAATGGGTCAATTTTCCGAAACTTGCACATAACCCCTGCAGGTAGAACTTGTGCTGAGAATGCAATTCAAGTGAACAAAGGGAGCTTTGCCTTCCAGAAACAAAACAGGGAGATGGACGGAATGTTGTTTCTTTCTGTTCCACCTGTGGGTAATCAGATCGGACTCTGAGCAGGGACAGGCCATTTCTGAAAGACTTCAGCTCCCCAAATTCCACCTCCTTTACCCGCAATAACTAGTTCTGACAGATTAGCCTTAGATAAAGTTTGCCCCTCTCCAAACCAGTTATACTGCTGACTCTAAAAACCTGACACAAAGGACACCCAAACGAAATGAGAGAAACAGCCTCCACTACTTGTTGTCCAAAGGATCAAGAAAAATCTAATACAGGAGGGGGTAGGTGGGTGGGATGGTTGAACTGGATGGAAAGAAACATGGCTCTATCATTATGGCAAGCACATAATTTTCATATCCAATGTTGTCTTTTCTGTCCAAGTTCAACCTGTAGGACAGTGTCTTACAGCCATGTTACACCCTACGAAGACCTAGGAGAGAATATTCTTCAATATGGTGGAACCAAAAGAGGCTCTGAACCTCGAATGAATATCCAGCTTGTAGTGGAGCACAAAAGTGTTAAGACCCACCAAAGTAGCAGCAGTACAAATGTCATCCATAGCCAATACTGAGACGAAAGCCAAAGCTCTAGTAGAATGACCCTTTATTTGAGAGGCAAAGTCTTCCCTTTCAAACAGTATACAAATTAAATGCAGCCCAGCCAGCCACTTTGATAGAATAGACTTAAGATACTGGCTTTCCCAACTGGGCTTTAGAATGAGAGCAAACTGTTTAGACTGTCTGAAGGACTTGGCCTTATCTTAATAAAATCTCAAATGACTAAATGTTGAGAAATGAAGCAAATTTTCACTGTTATTTGAAAATCTCGGGAAAAACACGGGTGCATGAAAGACCTAATTTGAAATTGTTCTCCATTGCCACCTTAGACAAAAAAGCAGGATCTTGTCTGTGAGAAAGCCTGCAGTTCTGCCAACCACCAGGAAGTGCGTCTTCCAAGACAACTTCAAGGAAACCACTGACGATGGCTCAAGAGGAGGGTCCAAGCAAGCACATGAAGCATAAAAGGCAGATCACACAGAGGAACAGGTTCTCAGACAGAAGGCTGCAATAAAAGAAAGACCTGTGAAACCTTTAAAGCACCAGTGGCATGTTAAAAAGTTAGAAATAGTTGCCAAGTGTACCTTAACAGGGGACAGACTAGACCATGAATGAAATAAGTCAACAAGGAAATCAAGGATGTCCTCCAAAGGCACTGAAAAGGGATCTAGGCTCAGAATAAGTCCAAAAGGTGAAGCATCTCCACTTGCTAGTGTAGACTTTGATAGATAACTTCTGAGAAGAGGACAAAATGTGGGTAATTTTGTCTGAAAGCTTTGGATCTGTGGCCATCAGTGGAAATGTAGGAACCATGCAGTTAACTTGAGTGTTTGAAGATTGGAAGGGGAAAATCCACATCTGTGGGATGAGAAATCAGATCCAGAATGGATTCCAGGACAGGGGGGGGGGGGGGGTACTTCAGAAGAGGCCACAGAAAGAGGAACCGCATCTGTCTCAACCAGAAAGGAGCAATGAGGATTACAGTCAACAGTGCAATGGGCAAACTTCTGGAGGAACTTCATTATTGACAAAGTCTGGGGATATGCATACAGGAGACCCGGGGACTAAGCATACAGAAGAGCATCCCTGGGTGACTGTCCCTGTGGAGGAAGGTAAGGCATAATAACTGCTGCACTTAATGATGGAAGGGGAATCACTTTATGATGGAAGGGGAAACAAACAGATCAAATGAAGTGCCCCAGCACCAAATAATCCGAACAGCAACCCTCAGATTTAGGAACCACTTGCGAGGAAGAATGTCCTTGCTAAGACTATCCGCTAAAATGTTGGACCTCCCCAGGATGTGCATTGCTACCAGAAACCATTGAAACAAAACTGCCCATTGCCACACACTCATGAACTTCTGACAAAGGGGATATGATAGAGTTCCTCCTTGTTTGGTCAGATGCCAGAAAACAGACATATTGTCCATCTGCACTGAGATCACACCCCTGGGGAGAAAGTCTTGATGGACCTGCAATGCAAGGAGAACCACTCATTTAAGATACCTTGACTGTCAATCAGGTCCCCTTGGACAGTCTCCCCTTCTAAACGCCCACCACCAGAGAAAAAAAGGTGGCAATCGTGACTGTAACTTGTGGGGGAGGAAAAACTAAAGGTCTACACCATGGAAGACTCCAACAACCATGATGCAATTTAGACATATTTGTGTATTACAGGAAAATTCACAGAAGAGTCTAGTAGGACCACTGTGTTGCTAGTGTCCACTGAAGTATACGCATGTAGTACCTCAGCAGGGGGAACTAAACAGATTGCTGCAGCCATGTGACTTAAGAGTTTGAGAAACAGATGCCAGAGGTTTTCTGCAAGACAGTAAAGATGTGGCCTGAAAACAAAGGTAGATAACTCAGACTTGGGAGCTTTGCAATTTGAGAGACTTCAGCTGACATCCTATGAAGTCCAAAGTCTGGAATGGTCGAACAGTGGCTTTCTGATGGTTGACAGTGATTCTTAAAGAATAGCACAACTGGAGTAAGGAGTCCCTGGCCTTGACTAGTGATGCCCTGCATTGTGAAGCCAAGAAATTAAAATGGAATTTTGTAGTCTCTGGATATGACTCTTGGTACCCATGCAACTGAGGTGATGGCCGGAGCCAAACGACCCCCCCCCCCCGTCTCCAGGGCTGGTCAGACAGGCAACCCTTTAGAGGTGCTAGCAAAGCCTCACAGAAAAAGCTCTGCTGAAGCTCCGATTCTGTGGACCACTTCTGTTGCATGGATGATGCTCATTGCCCCCCCCCCCCCTGGCAGTAGGGATCAGAGACTTTCACCAGGAGCATCCTGAAAAGGCTTCTGCTCTTTTCTAAAGAGGCATTTCCCCCACTTCTGATTTGGGAAGAAGGTCCATTGGAGGATTACAAAATGTGCTCAGACTTCCAATCCTGCTCGTTTCTGGTCAAAGTATCTTTAACTTTAGGATCAAAGAGTGAAGAGCCATTGTAGGAAGCATTAATAAAGGACACCCTGTAGCAATCTGCAAACTTACAAAGTCTCATCCAAGTGTGATGATGGATGGTAATGCCAGCACCAGCAGCCAGGGATGTGCCATCAGCTACATTTGAATGCAAATACACAAACATGTTAGCAAGTGACAACAAGGTGGACAACTGAGTCTTAACAGTCTTTTGAGACTCTAGAGTCTGTTGAGTTTTAACCACACTTGTCACTCGACATGATGTCCCAAATCCCATCAAGTGAGGCAGGTAATTTAAAGCTCTCAGCGCAAAGGTGCCTGGCATGTAGCAGCACTTCCCCAACTGATCCAACTCTCTAGATTCCCTATTAAGGCGGGTGAACCGATGAACTCGCTTCTGAGATGTCCTTTTTTGTAGCTGCTGCCACCACAGCAGCATCAAGAATGGGACTCTTACTCCAATGCCAACGATCCTTGGGAGGGAACAAGATCTTATCAGGCTTCTTGGAAACTGGTTCCACCATTTTGGGCTCCCCCCAGGTCTTCTGATACACCAAGACAATAAGTGCATCTTTAGGGGGGAACCAACCAGACATGGATGGGCTCATCCTGAAAGTCTCCAAAAACACCAACTCCTCCAGAGATGGGGCTTTGGCTGTCCAAACCCCATGCTGGCAAAGCAACTCCATAAGGTATCCAAAAGAGTTGTCACAGCAGGGGGACTTTTGGGAAGCCCTCTCCCTTCTCAAAGTCAGTATCCTCTGCAGAATACTTATGTGCTTCCTCTTGCCATAATTTTCTGACGCTGGGAAATCCAGAGGGAAAGCAAAATAGGCTGGGGGCCCTGTTTACATTGTGGCCTGGAGGGTAGGTGGAATGGGCTGTCCCTGAGCAGCCTGATGCAAACCCAAAGGCACAGAGGACATGGGAAAAGGATACAGGTTGTTGCTAGTCATTCTGTCTCTAAGCAGAAAAACACCCTCTCTACAACGTCAAAGGTGGAGCCTGAAGCTGGACGTCCAAAGCCAGGACCCCTGGAATCCAAAGAATTGAAGGGCATGCTAGACTCGGGATCAGCTGCTCCCACCTGCCCAACAGAGAGACCATAGATTAACAGTTGAGAGCTGAACTGCTGAGAGGGAGGGATGACTCCAAAGCCTGAACCATCAAACCTAACCCAGAAACCCCAGCCACCGAAGTGTCAGCTCAGAGAAAGCCAGAGTTGAGAAGGGCAAAAGGGTGGAAACTGAAACTGACCAAGCCATCAGATTAGACCCCACCGGTGGTAAGGCAAGTGGATGAGTGAACCTACGAGCCAATGGGCCCGAAAGAGGAAACAAGTCTGCCAAAGTCTTGGGTCTGGGACTCAAGGCCAAAGGAACCAGACCTAACTGTATCTGGGCTTAAATGAACTACCACATCAATAGCTCCAACTCAGCAGGTCTTAAATTTCTGACTGATCGGAATGACCAAGATGAAGAAGCTACTAAAGAGGGCTTGGAAGCCTACCTGACAGCAGAAGGCTCTGTGAGACACTTCCAAACAAGGGAGTCTCAGATCCAAGCTGGAGAGGGGGAAAAGACTCAGGAGAGAACTCTCAAGGAATACAGGGAGAGAGAGAGAGGTGAATGAACTCTGCCTGAGGAGTAAATCTCCGTCAACAAAAAAAGGCTAGGGATACTTAAGCATTGGGGAAGGAGCCTTTCCCACAGTTGGTGCAATGGGAAAACGGTTCTGAGGTGTCACATTCAAAAGACAGAGCAGAGAGACTGAGGGAGCCAAAGATTTTTGGATCTGGCTGGCTAGAGATAGGGGGACCCTTGAATTTATGGACCCCTTTCAAGATTTGGGGTCCTTAGTTCCCCGTTTCAGGCTGATCACCCTTCTAGTGTTTGCTGGCTGGAAAAGAGGAAGAAGCATCCCCAGCTGACAACAAACCTTTAAGGACATGGTTGGCACTCCTTTTGTTAACAACTCTGGATCCAAAGCTATCAAATGGCACACTGGGCCTCCAGGTGAGTGGGCTGAGACAGTAGATGCAACGATTGTGCAACTCTAGGGAAGAGACCCTGTGGTCACACACAACACACTTGTTAAATTCTTTAGCCATAGCTAGTCACATCAAAAAGGAACAAACACATTAACCATAAATTAAGAGTCACAATTACGATTAAAAAAAAAACATTCCATGTAACGAAATGGGAAAAAGCCCACTAGCATTATCCTACCCAACCTAAGACTACACTACCTAACCACTAGAAAGGTAAAAGAAAACACTAAGTATCAAACTATCCTGTACTATGACAATGGTAGAGGAAGAAAGGGTAAAACTACTCTCAAGCACTGGAAAGAATACAACCCTAATGGAGCTAGAGATCAAGCTGCTGTCCTGGAGGGTGGCAAATGAGACCCTAGGTTAGTTTGTCAGAGCTAAGCATTATGGGTAGAGGAGGCAGAGCTCGGGGGTGGGGGGGTGGGGTTTGAAGTTTTTGGAAACAGCCAGTCTTGGAGTCAAATACGATAACACACAGGTTGAACCTGGACAGAAAAGACAACACCAGATCAGGAG